>NC_061508.1:282430027-282457923 GCF_022539505.1 Lolium rigidum
TTCAACCTCCGTGTAGTTGTTGGCCCGCCTCTTCTTCCGATTTCCATCGGCCGTGACCTCCACCACACGTCGTCCTCTTTCTCGTCCCCTTCGTCCCCTTCTTCCCCTTCTTCCCCTTCTTCTGCGCAGTAGTTCTCGTTGCCGAATGGCGGGAGTGGGTTAATGTTCACCTCCCCCAACATCTCCATGTACGTGGTGGAATCGTTCCTAATTTGACGAGGCCTCAGTACGTATTTGCAATGGAAAAAATGGAGGAAGAGTTCATGTGTACCTTGCTGCGCCATCGTCGACCACGTCGTGGGCGGCGGTCGTGGTGGCTTCCGAAGGCGGCGACAGCGGCGTAGGCGGAGATGGGCAGGGAGGCGCGGGGCCACGACCAGTCGCCGCCTTCACTTTGGTCCTTTTCGGACCCGAACTATTCGGTCTCGCACGGACGGTCTTCGGCTTCACCGTCGACCCACCACCGGGGACCGCCCCTGCACCGGCTTGCGGGAGCAGATGCGTTCCCGCGCGCCGCCTCTTCGCCGCAGTCGTCGACGAGACCGCGGGGGTCACAGGGGGTGGGAGCGGTGGCCGGGATTGTTGGTGGAGCGGCGGAAGCTCCGGCGACCACGGGAGATGGTGCCGGCGCCGGCGGGGTAGCAACTGCGGCTGGCGGGGTAGCAACGGCGGCCGGCGGTGTCGATTCGAGACTCATCGGGGACAAATCGGAGGTTGGCGGCGCAGAGGAAGCGAGGGCGCACAGATCGGCTTGGGCGGCGGTGGTTGGGACGAGCTGAAGGTTCCCTCGCGCGTAAATTAGGGATTGTGTTCGGGCTGCGTTCGGTTCGCTCCGTCGGCCCCTACAAATACAGGCCGACGGAGCGAACCGAACGCAGCCCGAAAAATCATTTTCAGTTTTGGGCCGTTTTCGGTCACTGATCGGCGCCGTTTTTCGCTCCGAACCCGTAAAACGGCGGTTATTTTTCGGTTTTGGGCCTTTTACGGGCTCTGTTAGAGATGCTCTAAGGAGGCTCCCACCATCACCCTAATGTGTTAGCTAGAGGTTTTTTCTTTTTGTTATTATTTTCATACACTTTCTTTTCTTTTCTTAATTTTCTTTAAGTATTTTTTCTTTTCCCTTTTGGTTTTCTGGATTAACTTATAGCTTCGTTATGCTTTCCTTTCAGTTTTTGTTTCTTAGAAATGTTTTTTCGTTCTTTTTTTCATTTGTAGCTCTTTTTTGTAAAAAAGAGTTATATTTTTACTACTTTCTCCATCCCACAAAGGACATCTCAACTTTATCTAATTATACAAAGTTGAGACATCTTGTATGAGACAAAGGGAACAGTAAATATGGTAACATATTTTTGAATAATAATGATTTTATTTTGTAACTAAACTTCCACTGCATTGGTAAAAATAATATGTTTCATGGATGGAGAAATATAGTTTGTTTCATATCAAACATTTTATCTTTCAAAACAATCTGTATACCTATAACAAAATACATATCATATTACATGCATTAAAATTCATGGAGTGAAATTTGTATCAAGAAAAGGTTTTTATACTGAGACTACTTTTGTAGAACAAAATAGTTTTTAGAACCCCCGAGTTAAAAAAAATTCATAGAAGACGGAACATATCTCAGGAAAATCGCTTTTCGCATAATTTTCATCGGACGAAAGGAAAATTAGGGATGGATTAAACATTCACATATAAGAAGATTGTATTTTACTCTCTTTGTATGTAAAAGTGCGAAAAAATCGTGTGTGGTGGAACATATGTCAAAATAATTTGCAAACCGAGCTTGGCTGTGGTGGTTAGGTTCCTTGCGGTGGAAACACCTCATCCAAGTTCAAGTTCTAGACTTAATATGGGTGTTTGTATTTACCTGAATTTATTTTAGGATTTAACCGGAATTATTCTTTCAGTGGTAGGTGACGTGCATGTCAATGGCAAGACATCTATGTTAACTTCGTCAATCTCAAGATCTATCAACTCTGTCCCTCGGAGGTTCTTATAGAGGTAGGATGTGCATGTGTGCGTTCATAGAAGTGAGTGTACGTACGTGTTTGTGTACGTCTGCATTGTATTGTGTTCTAAAAAAATGTCAAAATAATTAATTTCTCTAAATATTATAGTAGAATATATAATTTTTATCATCAAAATTTACAAAAAACATTCTTCCATTTTACTATAAAGTATAACAAAATACGAAAATTACAAGCTAGATTTTTTTTGAGGGTGAATCACAAGCTAGATTTTTTTTTTTTTGAGAATCACAAGCTAGATTTTTTTTTTGAGAACAGCTAGATTTGTTAAATGTACAGGAACTGTGACTGGGACTGGGCCACCTAGCTTTTCCTATAGGCAGGCCTCCAGCAAAGAGGTGTAGCAGATAGGAGCTCTCGAGTGGGCTTGCTATGTGGCCGACGGCCCAGCCCATGCAGAAGGACCCATTTGGATACAGCGATAAACCCACTGAGGGTTAGAAGAGAGAGAAAACGGCGAAATATCCGAAACGAGCTCGTGGAAATGGCGACGACGGTGGTGCCGCTCGCCGCGGCCATGGCCGCTGCTCCAAGGGCTCGCGCCCTTGGCGCTCCTGAACCAGCTCCGTTTGTCGGGATCCGCCTTCGCCTCTTTCACTCTCCGCGGGCAGTCGCCTGCGCCCTTCGCCGGCCTTCCAAGTACAAGGTACTTCACCCTACAAGCAGCTCCCTCTCCCCACTGTTTTTGTGCCTAACCTGGTCTATGCGTGTGCTTAGTTATATGGTAGTCCGGGCAGATATGTGCAGGTAGGTATGTGAGTACATTTTAGGTCGTGGTACCTGTCTGAATTTGGTGACACCCTGTTCATGTAAAACCTGCAGCTGCGTAGTGTTTATCCAAGGGAAGATTTCTGGTGAATAGTGAAGTGTATGTACCCCCAATCTTGGGAAATTTGTATGAAAAAATTGCTGGGTCTCTTTTAAAGAATTTCTGTGACGTTTCTCCACACAATTGTTGCGGCATCCTGGCTGTGTGTGTGAATTAGAAATTTAGAATGGTTTCTAATTATTTGGCCATAAACTGTGACTGAAATGCTTGTGTTAAAAAAATCTTCTGAATTCCAGACTAAAATTCAGAACGAGGTAGTGGTAGCAAAGGATGGCA
The DNA here is from genome assembly GCF_022539505.1 of Lolium rigidum. NCBI lineage: Eukaryota > Viridiplantae > Streptophyta > Magnoliopsida > Poales > Poaceae > Lolium > Lolium rigidum. Next base: position 282,433,169 of record NC_061508.1, read on the forward strand.
CTGATGGTGGCGATGACGATGACGATGACGACGAGGGTGGGTTGGAAGCACTATTCAAGCAGCTGGAAGAAGACCTGAAGAACGACGATTTATCTGTTGAGGATGATGATGAGGAGGAAATATCAGAGGAAGATATGGCCAGGTTTGAACAGGTACTGGCAGAAGCCATTGGAGATGTCGAAGGTGCTGATGAACCTGCGGTGGATTTGGTGTCGGGCTCCATGGTTGATGGTAGTGATGAGGTAACAGATGCAGTCGAACGGCCAGAGTTGAAAAACTGGCAACTCAAGAGGTTGGCTCGTGCACTGAAAATAGGTCGCCGTAAAACTAGTGTAAGCAGATGCATGTCCACTTGAGTTCTGTTTAAAGTTGTACCTTTTAAATCAGAATGAAGTGCTTCTTGATGTAAATACATGATTCAAAACTGATTTTTTTCCTTTGCCTTTCATGAACCGGTTTTCTCGCAGATGAAGAATCTTGCAGGGGAGCTTGGCCTGGACAGGGGTTTGGTTATTGAATTGCTCCGCAATCCACCTCCAAAACTTCTACTCATGTCTGATTCTTTGCCTGACGAAGCCCCTTCTAAACCTGAAATCAAAGAAATGCCCTCTCCAGTAGTTGATGAGGTTGTGGTTGATGATGTTGATGTCACTGAAACCGAGCCGATGACGGACCTTCCGATTCATGTAATGAGCAACGAATGGTCTGCGCAGAAAAGGTTGAAAAAGGTGCAACTGGAGACACTAGAAAGAGTTTACCGCAAATCCAAACGCCCCACTGTAAGTAATATTTACGTAAAGACCATCAATTACATTCACTTTATTTCTGCTATTACTTATAAATGTTATCTTAAGTTTTGTAATTTATCATCACTTACTTCAGTGTTGCATTTATAACAGAATACAATGATTAGCAGCATAGTTCAAGTTACAAGCCTTCCACGAAAGACCATTATCAAGTGGTTCGAAGATAGAAGGGAGCAAGATGGCGTACCAGACCGCCATGCTGTATACAAGAGATCTGTTTCTGAGACGATGGCTAGCTGATAACTTAGATAAGCTTGGGTTGCAGTGTTCTCTTTGAAGTCTGAACTACGTAGAAAATGTAAATTCGAACCATGAAGTGCAACCAGTTTCACAAGCCCAACATGGCATATCATTTATTTATATCTTTGCCCTGACAGTCTGACACGCCAATGTGACAGGTACAACTTCTAACTGCCACCTTGCCATTTTTATTGGCTTCATTGTGGACCACCGTTTTGACTATTGATTCCAGTGGCAGATGGTTTATGGTCAGTTGACCAGATCTTAATTTTCGTATGGTAAAGATCATGGGTCCTAACACTTTCTTGTTAGAAGAATATTCTGGTGTGGAAGCATGGCGTTCCACATGATCCTTGTCCTAGTCCGTTTTAAGTGGGGTATGTGGCCAATATTTGTTTTTGGCTATTTTATGCACTTGATGCAAGATTTCCAACAGTATTAGCTATTTTAGAGTAGTGCTTTAAGATAAAGTTGTCTGACATTTAATTTCACATGTTTGGAGAAGTCGTGGCATTGTATCTAAGACCTGTGCATCAGCAGTGTGAAGTATTTGATTTTTCCCATTTTGATCTGAATCTCTGCAGTCTTGGTAGGTCACTTGTAATAGTCTATCAGCTAGATTGTAGCCATGCATCTTTGCACCTACTATAATCAGAAGGTGTTGGTGCCTCCGATGTAAGAGCGTTGCACTGATGAGTCAGCTCAGCTGTTATCACTCTTCACTGGCCATGAGATCATCACGGGCTCAGCTGGTAGGCATGCGACTAGGTGTATCTACAGAGCGCATCTCTTGAGACTTCTGTAAGAATATTATTTTCGATCTTTAGTTCGTTGCAACCTGATGAACTTTGTTCTGGAGTTTTCACCGTTCATAGCAGGTGTGCTTGTTATCAAGGAGCACACACCACATATTGTGTGGACTCAGGAGTTGGGGGCATCTGGAGAAATCTAGTAGCTTATCAGTCATCAGAGTGAATCATGCAGAAAGAGATAGAATGGGGAGGTTACAACTGGGGATGATGAGCTTTTTTCTGATACAGTAAAGATAATGGGAATGCTCAGGAAGAAGAATCTTGAGTCGGTGTGATAGAGAAAGAGAAATACTTCCAGGGAGGGAGACATGAGGGGATAGAGAGGCAGATGGGAGGATGAAATTTGGAGAAAACTGTTGGCTGTTGATATCATCCTTTTAGATGATATAGGTAGTGATTGCACATATGTCTAACTGGTGATTGTACACATATCTTTATTGACAATCTTCTGGCCCCTTTCCACTCTACCATGTATAATGATGATTGGTTGTTTGCTGATGCTGACTAGAACCAAATACAATTGCCATTTGCCTTTGGTTGCTTTCTGTTGGGCCATTGGGACATCTTATTCAGACGTGCTGTTTCTGCATTAACCGAATTCTGGTAGCGATTCTTGATATGAAAGGTAAGCTCCCTGCCACCCAGTTTTCTCATTTATGTTTTTCATTTCTACGCTGACGCATATCATGTTGTCAACTTGTCATGGATGCATGTTAAATATTTTCCTGGGGCCCTGTTATATTTACACATCACTGGCACATCACATCATGGGTTTGTGCTGGTCGCTCTCTGTGAATTGCGTTGGCTCTCTAGTGGGTTGGGTGATGCTTAGCACTTGGACAGCTGGATTCTTTTCCTACCACATGCCTGTGTGACGGAAAAGTAAAACCAGGGGCATGTCATGTGGATCAAAATAGAAAACTCCATAGTTTATTCTGACAGTTATTGTAGTAATGTTTTACCTGCGCGTAGACTAATCCCTGCACAAGTTGGCCAATTAGTTATTGCGAGACAGGGCCTGGTAGGTTTCAGTAGCACCGGCTGTTGACTGCTCTTCTGTCTGCACGTTAATGGCCGTCTCTTTCCGTTCACATATATACACACAGGAAGCCTGGGAGGGCAGAGCAACCACCTCAAAGAGACACAGACATACTTCAGCTCATCTTGGCCTCTTGTATTCTCCATACCTTGCAGTTGCAGATAAGCTCGTTCCTTCCACAGAGAGGAAAAGTGGACTAGATAGGTACAGATGGAAGGGTTACAGAGATCATCGTCGACTTTCAGAAGGTCCGGCTCGTCGGGCCTGGTCTGGGATGAGCGGTTCCTGACCGAGGAGGCCGAGGCGCAGGCCGGCGACGCTGGCAAGGATGAGGCCCAGCCAGACCTGCGGCGTTCCCGGAGCGCCGGTGGTCTCGGCATGCTGTCACGCCGTGCTGGTGGCGGCGACGACAAGAAGCAGCAGAAGAAGAAACATCAGGGCCAGAAGGAGGAGGAGCGCGATCCGCAGGTGTTCAAGACCAAGGACGTGGCCCCCGACGTCGACCCGCCGTCGCCCAGGGTGTCCGGCTGCATCCTCTGCTCCATCTTCTCCGGCTCGGGCTCCGGCTCAAAGGCTCGCCGGGGAGGGCGCGCCAAGGCGAAGAAGAAGCAACGGTGATGCGATCCTGCAACAGGCTTGAGCCATGGTGGACGTGAGCGTGTTTATACTGGACGTCGTCTGTAATGGAGTGATATATATACTGATGTTGGTTTGTACTCTGCTCTACGTAGCCTATACTACATGTCAGGTTAGTCTAGTTCCTGTTTTGATGATCAGCTCATCGGTTCAGATCCATGGGCAGCAGCTGCTGAGATCTGGTGTGTGTTCTTGATCTGGTGGAACTCTTTTTCCCCTCTTTTCTCTCTGGAGCCGCTGCTGGGCCTTGGATCGGTCGGTGATCTGTCCATCTCTTGATTGTTTGCATGTGAGGTGTTGGTACTGTACTGTTGTTGGTATGGAGTGTGTCTGGCTGGGACCTGGGAGTTGCAACCATAAACAAATTTGGAGGTGTCATTAGGCAAATCATATGGTTATGCGCGTCGGCATGTGAGTTTGTTTGAAAGTTGGCGGTCGGATTTGTGAATTGTGAGGCGGTTTCGTTTTGCCAGGAAGGATGAATTGGTCCCCTTGTGCTTTCGGGGTATGCATGAGTAGATGGTTGCTGCTTAAGCTATGGTGAATTTCCCAGTCGCAAACTTTGGAATCTATATACAGCACATGAGGTTATTTCCTGTTTGGGGAATTTGGAGACTCTTAAGCTTCCTATAGTTCATGTACTAAGCCAAAAAAGTTATAAATATTCTGAAACATCGAAATAGTCTCCAAGATGCTATTTTGACTTCTAACTTTTGTGCAAACATATCGATTAGAGTGAAAGTAATTATATATTATAAGAAAGGTAGTAGCCTTTTCTGTTTTATACGTGGTCAGGAACTTTGACCAGTACAAATTCTACAAGGACCTGCAATCGAATCGGATGTGGCGGTATTTTTCAGACAACAGAAGATTTCTCAATCTTTCTCAGCATTGTCGACGCATAGTCGTCCCATGGGGTTAGTCCGCTGACCTGAACATGCGCTGTGTACCTGTCTACTACAAGAAACTTATCCTGGTGATGGCATCTCTGTTAGCTGACGACCCATGGGATTTTTCTTGCAACGGCCTGCTTCGTTGGGAAGAAGAACACAGACGGATTGATCCAATCCATCATTGTGTATATGCATGCACATGACGGTGTAATTAACAACCAGCAGGCTACTGAAACATCACATGGCTAACATGATGATCTTGGTATCATAATCCTGTCACCGGCCCCCCATGCTCGTAGACTCCGACAGGGACCGTCACCCCTGCCTTCCTGCCATCCGTGCCGACATTGACATGAAATGAATGCATCTCTGAATTCCTGGATTCATACAGCCGACACTGCTGTCGAAGTGTCTAGCATTGCGACTTTTGTTTTACGTCTGGACGGGAAACTCTCATTTGCAACTAGTTACGCCCGCACCTCATTTTTTGTTGTGATACTTCTAAGTTTCCAAAAAATGCAAACTAAAATTCTAGACATACATTGTGTTATGTCTTGTGCATCTGTAAAGTTTCATCCAAAAATATGTCAAAATGTGACCTGTGTAAAAAAGAGAAGACGTACGTAAATAGTGTCACGTACTATTTACAGATCATTTATTCTTTTTGTGTAGGCCACATTTTGACATATTTTTGGATGAAATTTCACAGATGAACAAGATACAACAGAATGCATGTCTAGAATTTTAGTTTGCATTTTTTGGAAACTTGGAAATGTCAGAACAAAAATGGGGTGCGGGCGCAACTAGTTGCGGAATATCCACGCGTCAAACTTGTCTTTCTATCCGTTATCCCTGTCTCGTTTTGGAGTTACTGCACATTTTTTCGCACGGAACTTGTTCGTCATCACAGTTCACAGGGACTCTTGGATCTGGTTGGAGCTAATCAAGCTCATGCTAGATTGGTAAACAATGATTCAGAAAGTGAAGGAAAAATGCTCTTGTTTGGGTTGGTAAACGTCAAATATTTGGTGATCAGCTTTTTTGCATTACGACGCACGCTAGTCATATTGATGGTTTGTTCGTTCAATTGTGACGGCGTTCCTGGTCAACGCATGTGTACGAATTCGTCCATGCTCAAACACATATGGATTGCATAGCTAGTATTTGTTTGACCGTAAAATTTCTCTACGTTTATCCACCTCTTTCTGTCTTAACACATGTTCATGATGACGACCTGTTTGCTAACAGAAAAATGATGAATTGATCACGACCTTTATTTATAGATAGATTATGGTATAGACCAGTCACCTAATGTTTGTCCCAGTCCTTGTTGGGCTATGGCTGATGTTGGTAGCCCTGGCAAAGTTAGAAAACCTTGTGTTGTTCCTGCGTGTGCTGGGTGTAAATTAGGGTTATCAGTCTTTGTACCTTGACTTTCTTCTTAAAACCTTTGTAAAACTGTGAGCGATTTCTTCAATGGAAATTGACAGGAGGAGCCCATTTGGTCCAAAAAGAAAGGTAATCCACCTAAATTGTTTGTAATCAGCCACTGAACATCCCGAAAATTTCTATGGTATACGTATTTGTGTAGCATTTAAAAAATGTTGTACTGAAAATGAAGATAAGGACCGGTCAGCGCACGTGGCGAGACCATGATCCATGGGAGTCGGGGTGCTCCTCTACACCGCCCATTGCGGTGCGGGACGTTTCGTTTCTTCCCTCATAACCTGATTTATTCGACTCTACGTATGTATGATTTTTTTTTATTTTTGACAAAAAAATTTGGTTTTCAGTCTGCTTTTTGGTATTTAAAATACTACCAAACATGTTCAATTTTTAATTTTTTTTTTAGAATTGAACGTTTTTCAAATCAAAACAGATTTTAAAATCTAAAAATTGATTTTTAAAATTTTAAACATTCCAATATCTTGACATTTTCGAAATTTGAACTTCTTAAAATTTAGAAAATTTCAAAACTTGAACATTTTTCAAATCTGAAACAAATTTATATTTGATTTTATTTTAAAAAACTAAACACTTACCAAAAACTAAATGTCTAGAAATTTTCAAAATCTGAATATTTTTTAATCTGGCCATTTTTACAAAACTAAACACAATTCAACCGAACATGTATAAAAAATCTAGAGAAAGAAAAAAAAAGAAGAAAACAACAAAGAAGAAAAAAGAAAAGAACCCAAAGAGAAAACCGCAGCAAAAAACCGGCTGGAGCAGAACGACACGGGACTGCGAGGAAGAAAAATGTTCGGAGAAAACAGCTAAGAGAGCAACCAACGTGCCAGACCCATATACGAGTCGCAAGCTTAATTTAACAAAAATATGTTGAATTAAAAAATGCTCGTGAATTAGAAAAGGTTTGTGAATTTTAAAAATGCGCACGGTCTTGTTATCATGAATGTTAGAAAATGTTTAGGAATAAGAAAACGGTTAGGGATTTTAAAAATGTGCACAAACTTGAAAAAATTGGTTTGTGGACATTAAAATATCCATACTAGCATCTTAACCGTTATCCTATATGGGCCGGCCCAATTCAGCCTGCACCTTTGCGTCCGTGCGCCAATGGACATGTTTCCTGTTGGGAACGTCTACTCACCGCTTTAAGCGGGAGCGAGCATCACCTCCGCTCTAACAAACCTCCAGTGGGGACTGAGATCCAGTGCCCTGCCACAGGCAAGGCACGGATGAACAGTGCTGTGCCCTGCCTTCTTTTCTGGGCGTCGGATAGAGAATCAACGGCTGGATGGATATGAACAGGGGTTGCTACAGGGGACATGTACAGTGCATCTGCTACAGGATATGTTGCTGTGTCGTCCGTGCACAGTACGTGCTACAGTAACTTCCCAACAGTGCTGCTACAGTACTTAAATCTTGGCTGTTCGTTTTCGATCCAATGGCCAAGCAGGCAGGGCACGGCACTGTTCATCCGTGCCTTGCCTGTGGCGGGGCACTGGATCTCATTCCCTCCAGTGGGGCAGGCTCATTTAATCTATCTTTATTCTCTCTTTTGTCCACATGACAACCCAAAGTTTGTCTACTTCGGTTTAAAATTTGAACAAAATCGATTAGAACAAAATTCAAACTGAACAAACTTCAAAATCAAATGATTTTTGAAAACGAACAATTTTCAAAATTGAACAAATTTCAAGAAGTTCAAATTAAAAATCATTCAAATATGAAAATAGTCCTAAATAAAAAAAGTTCATATTTAAAAATGTTCAACTTTTAGAAAGAATTGAAACTCGATAAATGTTCAAATTCAAACTTGATTTTTTTTGTTCAAAACAAACAATGTTCAAATTAAAAAATTGTTCAAATTAGGAAAAAGTTCAAACTTGAAAAAATCAAATTCGAATTTTTTTAACTTTTCTAAAATTCAGAAAACTATGACAAGCAAAACCAACGAAAACCAAAATAAAAAACCATCAAAAACCGGAAAAAAGAGCATGCACATTTTTAAGGGGTAAAGAAGATGCACATAAACTGAACAAAAATTGATTGCTGTGCTAATGGGCCTGCCCAACCTTCAGCGCCCTGCGCGGAGCACCAGTTAGCTCCCGCAATAAGCTGCAGATAGTAGTCGCCTTTCCTGTTCGGGTTTCTGGTGGTCTTTTTCGTCGTATTTCTTTTTTCTTTATCTGCTATTTCTTTTTTATTTAAAATGTTTTTATTTAATTTTTCTAAAGTTTTAGAATGTTTATATTTCAAAAAAATTATGTTTCAAAAAATATTTTAGAACTAAAAAATGCTAACAAAAAAATATTTTCAAAAAAATTGTTTAGGATTCAAATTTCTAAAGTGTCCAAATGTTCAAACTTTTTTTAAGGCGCTTCAAGTTTTTAAAAATATAATAATTGAAATGTTAGAATTTAAAATATGATCAGATCTAAAAAGTTCAAACTTTAATAAATTTCAGATTTTTGAAAACGCCAAAAAGAAAAAAAAGAAAAAGATAAACGAGTTAAGAAAGAAAAAAAAGCCCGTGCGGGCTGACCCAACACACCTGCCTGGGGTATACTGTGCGGGTTTCCGACCGCACAGGTCGGCATATAGGCGGCCGGGAAATCCTCGTATTGCCACGAGAGTATCCATGGGCTTTCGAAGTTCATCCAGCTTACCCTACCGCACATGGAGATGAGCTGCTTCTATTTCTACTCCAAGGGCCGAGATACTGAGGGAGCGCCGTGGGTTGGCCGGAAATGCTACGTGGGTTCTGACTCTTTTTTTCCCTTCACAACTACAAAAAGAAATCCCTAGAAAAACTGGATAAAATCCTTAAATATTGATTTAGCAGAATTGTGCAGAAAATATAGTATTCACAACATCACATAAAATCAAACAATATAGTGTGGGCTCTTATGCCGCCTTCCGCCTAGGCCTCAAGGTACTCTGTCGTTGTCTTGCCATTCTTTGTGGTCATTTAGAGCTACTCGTCACGAGGCTGACAACCACCGAGAGGATCCACGAGGCCATTGTGAGGCCGCCAAATCCCGCTGTCATGCAGCAGCGCGGTAGGTTATGCGCTCGTGTTCGCCTCCTACGTCCCCTGTGCCGCTTGCATCTCTGTTGTCACGTCATCGATTCCTAGCGGAGGTGAGATCGATGCACATGAGGTTTTTGATGAAATACCTAGGAGGTAATTTTTCATGTTTCTTATTTAGTGCAAACTAGTGTTAAATTTGGACATCAAAGAATGATTAATATGAAAGGTGAAAAGTTGTGTAGTTTTTCCTATGCAATGCAAACTAGTGTTAGATTTCAACATCAAACTATGATTAAGATTGATGGTGAACAATGGTGTACATGAGTTGTCTTGATGACGATTCGTCATATAATTCACCTTTGGGGCGGCGGGGGGGGGGGGAGATTAGGAATGGGATGGTGACAGAGGATTAACCTTGCCAATGCCCATAATGATGGACTTGGGTTTCTAAGAAGGAGGACACTGACGAAAATAAAAAAAAAACGGTCAGCCAAACTAGGCAGCCGACGAATATTACTATCATGGGCGACTCGCCGAGATTGTATGATGTGAAACTAGGGTTACAAGGTGTCTTGTCTGATTGAATATGTGCCCCCTCGGTACGTGGATCCTCCTAGCCCTTATATAGCGGGCTAGGTCTCAGAGTTCACCTCGAGGTCGAGTTACAACATAAGTCTGTTCACCCAATATGGGCTTAACTTTCCTAACTTGTTATCTTTGGATTCTTATGGGTTCCCTCATGGGCTTTCCTCTACTCCTTCCTGGGCTTTGTACCTGGTATAGCAATGCTTAGGATCCTATATGGCATACCCATGTCATATGGGGTTGATTATATTTTTAACAATCCAAAATATTCCTCTTTTATGCAAGTTATCATGTTCGCTTCACATTGGATCCATATGTGTTCCTACCTACAACCAACGGAGAGACGAGAGGATATGGTTATTTTGTGCAACCGGCTACATAAGGTCGCACGGGATTTATACAGTCGGTGCAACTGAAGTTTTGATCTTCGATAAACATGTTGATGTAGGATCATCCGATGTCGTCTTTTCTTTTTAGATGGCACATACATGTCTCAATTTTATGTGACCCATGAGGTCAACACTTGTAATAATCACTTTTCAATAAGACAATAAAAAAACTTCACGCATCAATCGATGCAGAGTCTAGGGATGCTCCCCCATTTAAAAAAAATGGATTGGGCATGGATATGATGGAATAAGACTGCATGAGAAGGTTACTTCAAGTGCACTGAGAAATTTAAGATCGGGAGACCCATCAACGACTTATAGATAACCGTAGCTGGTACTAGTGGAAGTGCAATGACCATTCCTCTTCATATTTGGTATCTTCTATGCTTGTGGTTTAGGATGAGCCTTGTCTTGCAATTGATGCACAATGTTTGTGGCTTCATGTTTGCTGTTGAATTTGAAGTTCTAAAAGCATGTATATAAACAGAGTCACTAACTCTATTAGGTATTATTTCACGAGTATAGATCATAATATCATGAACTTAGATTTATTTCAGAATTCAGATTATACATGAACATGCGATGAGAACTAGAAGCAGTTGGGTTAAAGGTTGCCAATTTTTGGTAAGCTTCTTGAAAAGAGCACCAAAGTTTTCTGAAAATATCCTCTCTTCTACTCCGGGCATCCCACAATGTAAGGCGTCATAGATTTTAGTTGGTCGACAACTTGGAATTGGACCATGATTTTTAAACTACTTTTTAAATTTGATGCATCTATGGCATGTCATTTGGTTGAATCAAGGGGAATTTGGTAGGTTACATGCCCTTTGGCCCGCATCCGGGGTAACTAAAATGGGCTGATTGGTTGCCTAGGCTCCCCCCCCCCGCGTTGTGGCCCACGCAGTTCTTAAAGCAGCTCTAGACCGTACCTGAGAGAAATGGTCAAATCGGCCGTTTCCAGCGAGCCACCCTTGTCTCGCCAAAAATCAAGAGCGTGGAATTCCCCGTAAAGCCACCGACGGAGATGCATGGTGCGAGCTCGCGCGGGGTGATGACCCACAAGTATAGGGGATCGCGATAGTCTTCGAGGGAAGTAAAACCCAAATTTATTGATTCGACACAAGGGGAGGTAAAGAATACTTATAAGCCTTAACAACTGAGTTGTCAATTCAGCTGCACACTGGAAAAGCACTAGCAACAAGGGTGATGTGAAAGTAGCGAGTGATATGAGAGAAATAGTAACGATAACACAGCAGCGAGTAATAGCAATATGAGAGCAATGGCACCGAGAAGATAGTTGATACTACTTCCAATGACATGTAGAACGAGTATATGATGATGAAAGATGGACCGGGGTTCCCAGCTATCTACACTAGTGGCAACTCTCCAATAACAAGTGTTGGGTGAACAAATTACGGTCGGGCAATTGATAGGATTGAAATAGCATTAAGACAGAATATCAAGATCATTAATCATGTAGGCATGTTTTCCATATATAGTCATACGTGCTCGCAATGAGAAACTTGTACAACATCTTTTGTCCTACCAGTACCGGTGGCAGCCAGGTCTCAAGGGAATCTACTGGATATTAAGGTACTCCTTTTAATAGAGCACCGTAGCAAAGCATTAACACTTGGTGAAAACATGTGATCCTCACATCACCGCCATCCCCTCCGGTTGTCCCGATTTATGTCACTTCGGGGCCTTTGGTTCCGGACAGTGACATGTGCATACAACTTGTAGATACAATCTAAGCAATAAGTATAGAGCTCAAATCTAAGATCATACCACTCGGGACCTAGTGACAAGCATTAAGCATAACAAGATTGCAGCAACAATAACTTCACAAACTTTGTAGATAGACAATCATAACGTAACAATCCATCGGATCCCGACAAACACAACACCGATTACATCAGATGAATCTCAATCATGTAAGGCAGCTCATGAGATCATTGTATTGAAGTACATGGGGGAGAGAATACCAACTAGCTACAGCTAGAACCCGTAGTCCATGGGGGAACTACTCATGGAGCATGATGGAGGCGATGGCGTTGATGGAGATGGCTTCGGGGCACTTCCCCGTCCGGCAGGTGCCGGAACGAGACTTCGTCCCCGAATTGGAGTTTCGCGATGGTGGCGGCGCCCCTGGAGTCTTTCTGGAGTTTCGTCAAGAGGTCTCGAGTTTTTAGGTCGAAAGGGCTTAAATAGGCGAAGAGGCGGCGCAGGAGGGGCGACAGGGTGGCCCCACATTAGGCCGGCGCGGCCAAGGTGTGGCCCGCGCGGCCCACATGTGTGGTGGCCCCCTGGCTCTCCTCCGACTCCCCTTCGGTGTTCTGGGTGCTTCCGGGAAAAATAGGATGTTTGGTCTTCGTTTCGTCGAATTCCGAGAATATTGCTCGAACAGCCTTTCCGGAACCAAAAACAAGCAGAAAACGAGAACCGCACCTGTGGCATCTTGTTAATAGGTTAGTTCCGGAAAATGCATAAAAACATTATAAAGTGCAAGAAAAACATGTAAGTATTGTCATAAAACAAGCATGGAACATCAGAAATTATGGATACGTTGGAGACGTATCAGCATCCCCAAGCTTAGTTCCTACTCATCATCGAGTAGGTAAACGATAAAAAGAATAATTTTTGTAGTGACATGCTACTTACATAACCTTGATCATACTATTACAAAGCACATGAGATGAATGAAGTGACTCAAGGCAAAAATCTATAGTTGCTAACAAATAGATAACATATAGCAAAACTTTTCATGAAGAGTACTTTCAAGACAAGCATCAAAAGTTTTGCACAAGAGTTAACTCATAAAGCAATAGATTCAGAGTAAAGGCATCGAAGCAACACAAAGGAAGATTTAAGTTTCAGCAGTTGCTTTCAACTTTCAATATGTATATCTCATGGATAATGGTCAACATAAAGTAATATGATGAATGCAAATAAGCAAGTATGTAAGAATCAATGCACAGTTGACACAAGTGTTTGCTTCTAAGATGGAAGGAAGTAGGTAAACTGACTCAACATAAAGTAAAAGAATGTCCCTTCGCAGAGGGAAGCATTGATTGCTATATTTGTGCTAGAGCTTTGGTTTTGAAAACATAAAGAGAGCATAAAAGTAAATTTTTGAGAGGTGTTTGTTGTTGTCAACGAATGATAGTGGGCACTCTAACCCCCTCGCTAGACAAACCTTCAAAGAGCGGCTCCCATGAATTATTTTTATTTTTGGGTGGCACTCCTTCCAACCTTTCTTTCACAAACCATGGCTAACCGAATCCTTGGGTGCCTGCCAACAATCTCATACCATGAAGGAGTGCCTTTTTATTTTAGTTTTATTATGATGACACTCCTCCCAACCTTTGCTTACACAAGCCATGGCTAACCGAATCCTTCGGGTGCCGTCCAACAATCACATACCATGGAGGAGTGTCTATTTTTGTTAATTAATTTGGGACTGGGAATCCCATTGCTAGCTCTTTTTGCAAAGTTATTGGATAAGCGGATGAAGCTACTAGTCCATTGGTGAAATTTGCCCAACAAGATTGAAAGATAAACACCACATACTTCCTCATGAGCTATAAAACATTGACACAAATCACAGGTAATAAATTTTGAATTGTTTAAAGGTAGCACTCAAGCAATTTACTTTGGAATTGCGGAGAAATACCATGTAGTAGGTAGGTATGGTGGACACAAATGGCATAGTGGTTGACTTAAGGTTTTGGATGCACGAGAAGCATTCCCTCTCAGTACAAGGCTTTGGGCTAGCAAGGTTATTTGAAGCAAACACAAGTATGAACCGGTACAGCAAAACTTACATAAGAACATATTGCAAGCATTATAATACTCTACATTGTCTTCCTTGTTGCTCAAACACTTTTACCAGAAAATATCTAGACCTTAAGAGAGACCAATCATGCAAACCAATTTCAACAAGCTCTACAGTAGTTCTCCACTAATAGGTTTAAACTACATGAAAAAACTTAATCATGATCTACTTGAGAGCTCAAAACAATTGCCAAGTGTCAAATTATTCAAGACAATATGAGGCATTTTTTGTTTCCAACCAAATAACCATAAGTGATGTAGCTTCCAACTTTTATCATTGAACATTAAAAGTAAAACGAAGAACAAGTGTTCATATGAAAAAGCGGAGCGTGTCTCTCTCCCAATCAAGTATTGCTAGGATCCGATCTTATTCAAACAAAAACAAAAATAAAACATACAGACGCTCCAAGTAAAGCACATAAGATGTGACCGAATAAAAATATAGTTTCAATAGAAGAAACCTGATAAGTTGATGAACAAGGGGATGCCTTGGGCATCCCCAAGCTTAGACGCTTGAGTCTTCTTGAAATATGCAGGGATGAACCACGGGGGCATCCCCAAGCTTAGACTTTTCACTCTTCTTGATCATATATCATCCTCCTCTCTTGACCCTTGAAAACTTCCTTCACACCAAACTTCTCATAAACTTCATTAGAGGGGTTAGTACTCAAAAAATTTGAATCCACCTTGGTCCTGTAGTGGCACATTGCAAGAACTCAATAAAACATTAGCTACAGCCCTCTACGTCTAGAAAACCTCGCTTAAAGTCCACAAGAGACAATGCAAAAAACAGAGACAGAATGCGCCAAAACAGAACAGCCAGTAAAGATGAATTTTAAATAAATACTTCCGTTGCTCAAATCAGAAAACTCAAAACTAATGAAAGTTGCGTACATATCGGAGGAACACGCACGTAAATTGGCATATTTTTCTGAGTTACCTACAGAGAAAACAGCCCAGATTCGTGACAGATAGAAATCTGTTTCTGCGCAGAAATCCAAATCTAGTATCAACCTTCGATTAGAGGCTTCACTTGGCACAACAATACACAAAACTAAGATAAGGAGAGGTTGCTGCAGTAGTAAAAAACTTCCAAGACACAAATATAAAACAAAGTACTGTAGCAAAATAACACATGTGTTATCTCCCAAGAAGTTCTTTCTTTATAGCCATTAAGATGGGCTCAGCAGTTTTAATGATGCACTCCCAAGAAATAGTATTTGAAGCAAAAGAGAGCATCAAAAAGCAAATTCAAAACACATTTAAGTCTCACATGCTTCCTATGCATAGGAATCTTGTAAATAAACAAGTTCATGAAAAGCAAAGTAACAAGCATAGGAAGATAGAACAAGTGTAACTTGAAAATTTTAAGCACATAGAGAGGTGTATTAGTACCATGAAAATTTCTACCACCATATTTTCCTCTCTCATAATAATTTTCAGTAGCTTCATGAACAAACTCAACAATATAACTATCACATGCAGCATACTTTTCATGATTTCCAAACACATAATTTTTATCAAGTTCAAGAATAGTGAAATTAAAACTTTCAAACTTACTTTTATTAATAATATAACAAGGTAGTTGATCAATCTCAATAGATATGGGACTCATAGAATAAGTCAAGAACTCTCTGATGACCCACAAGTATAGGGGATCGCAACAGTCTTCGAGGGAAGTAAAACCCAAATTTATTGATTCGACACAAGGGGAGGTAAAGAATACTTATAAGCCTTAACAACTGAGTTGTCAATTCCGCTGCACCTGGAAAAGCACTAGCAACAAGGGTGATGTGAAAGTACCAGTGATATGAGAGCAGTAGTAATAGTAACACAGCAGCAGTAATAACAGTATGAGAGCAATGGCACCAGAAAATAGTTGATACTACTTCCAATGACATGTAGAACGAGTATATGATGATGAAAGATGGACCGGGGTTCCTAGCTATCTACACTAGTGGCAACTCTCCAATAACAAGTGTTGGGTGAACAAATTACAGTCGGGCAATTGATAGGATTGAAATAGCATTAAGACAGAATATCAAGATCATTAATCATGTAGGCATGTTTTCCATATATAGTCATACGTGCTCGCAATGAGAAACTTGTACAACATCTTTTGTCCTACCAGCCGGTGGCAGCCGGGCATCAAGGGAAACTACTGGGATATTAAGGTACTCCTTTTAATAGAGCACCGGAGCAAAGCATTAACACTTGGTGAAAACATGTGATCCTCACATCACCGCCATCCCCTCCGGTTGTCCCGATTTCTGTCACTTCGGGGCCTTTGGTTCCGGACGGCGACATGTGCATACAACTTGTAGATACAATCTAAGCAATAAGTATAGAGCTCAAATCTAAGATCATGCCACTCGGGCCCTAGTGACAAGCATTAAGCATAACAAGATTGCAGCAACAATAACTTCATAAACTTTGTAGATAGACAATCATAACGTAACAATCCATCGGATCCCGACAAACACAACACCGATTACATCAGATGAATCTCAATCATGTAAGGCATCTCATGAGATCATTGTATTGAAGTACATATGGGAGAGAATACCAACTAGCTACAGCTAGAACCCGTAGTCCATGGGGGAACTACTCACGGAGCATGATGGAGGCGGTGGTGTCGATGGAGATGGCTTCCGGGGCACTTCCCCGCCCGGCAGGGTGCCTGAGCACAGAGTTCTCGTCCCCGAATTGGAGTTTCGCGATGGTGGCGGCGCCCACGGAGTCTTTCTCGGAGTTTCGTCAAGTGGTACTCGCGTTATTAGGTCGAAAGGGATTTTATAGGCGA
Source organism: Lolium rigidum (assembly GCF_022539505.1). Taxonomy (NCBI): domain Eukaryota; kingdom Viridiplantae; phylum Streptophyta; class Magnoliopsida; order Poales; family Poaceae; genus Lolium; species Lolium rigidum. The sequence continues at coordinate 282,449,704 of NC_061508.1, forward strand.
AGAGGCGGCGTAGGGGGGCACTTGGAGGCGCCACACCATAGGCCGGTGCGGGCCCAGGCCAGGCCGCGCCGCCTTATGGTCTGGTGGCCCTCTGGCCCCTCTCCGACTCTTCTTCGGTGTTCTGGATGCTTCCGGGAAAAATAGGAGGTTTGGTCTTCGTTTCGTCGAATTCCGAGAATATTGCCCGAACAGCCTTTCTGGAACCAAAAACAGCAAAAAACAGGAACTGGCACTGTGGCATCTTGTTAATAGGTTAGTTCCGGAAAACGCATAAAAACATTATAAAGTGCAAGCAAAACATGTAAGTATTGTCATAAAACAAGCATGGAACGACAGAAATTATGGATACGTTGGAGACGTATCGGCATCCCCAAGCTTAGTTCTGCTCGTCCCGAGCAGGTAAACGATAAAAAGAATAATTTCTGTAGTGACATGCTACTTACATAACCTTGATCATACTATTACAAAGCATATGAAATGAATGAAGTGACTCAAGGCAATGATCTATAGTTGCTAACAAATAGATAACATGTAGCAAAACTTTTCATGGAGAGTACTTTCAAGACAAGCATCAAAAATCTCGCACAAGAGTTAACTCATAAAGCAATAATTTCAAAGTAAAGGCATCGAAGCAACACAAAGGAAGATATAAGTTTCAGCGATTGCTTTCAACTTTCAACATGCATATCTCATGGATAATTGTCAACATAAAATAATATGATGAATGCAACTATGCAAGTATGTAAGAATCCATGCACAGTTAACACAAGTGTTTGCTTCTAAGGTGGGAGGAATTAGGTAACTGACTCAACATAAAAGTAAAAGAATGGCCCTTCTACGAGGGAAGCATCGATTTCTATATTTGTGCTAGAGCTTTGGTTTTGAAAACATAAAGAGAGCATAAAAGTAAAGTTTTGAGAGGTGTTTGTTGTTGTCAACGAATGGTAGTGGGCACTCTAACCCCCTTGCCAGACAAACCTTCAAGAGCGGCTCCCATGAATTATTTTTATTTTTGGGTGGCACTCCTTCCAACCTTTCTTTCACAAACCATGGCTAACCGAATCCTCGGGTGCCTGCCAACAATCTCATACAATGAAGGAGTGCCCTTTTATTTTAGTTTTATTACGATGATGACACTCCCCCCAACCTTTGCTTACACAAGCCATGGCTAACCGAATCCTCGGGTGCCGTCCAACAATCACATACCATGGAGGAGTGTCTATTTTGGTTAATTAATTTGGGAATGGGAATCCCATTGCCAGCTCTTTTGCAAAATTATTGGATAAGCGGATGAAGCCACTAGTCCATTGGTGAAAGTTGCCCAACAAGATTGAAAGATAAACACCACATACTTCCTCATGAGCTATAAAACATTGACACAAATCAGAGGTGATAAATTTTGAATTGTTTAAAGGTAGCACTCAAGCAATTTACTTTGGAATGGCAGGAAATACCACATAGTAGGTAGGTATGGTGGACACAAATGGCATAGGTTTTGGCTCAAGGTTTTGGATGCACGAGAAGCATTTCCTCTCAGTACAAGGCTTAGGCTAGCAAGGTTGTTTGAAGCAAACACAAGTATGAACCGGTACAGACAAAACTTACATAAGAACATATTGCAAGCATTATAATACTCTACACTGTCTTCCTTGTTGCTCAAACACTTTTACCAGAAAATATCTAGACCTTAAGAGAGATCAATTATGCAAACCAATTTTAACAAGCTCTACAGTAGTTCTCCACTAATAGGCTTAGACTACATGAAAAAAAACTTAATCATGATTTACTTGAGAGCTCAAAACAATTGCCAAGTATCAAATTATTCAAGACATGATGAGGCATTTTCTGTTTCCAACCAAATATAAATAAGTGCAATAGCTTCCAACTTTTATCATTGAACATTAAAAGTAAAACGAAGAACAAGTGTTCATATGAAAAAGCGGAGCGTGTTTCTCTCCCAAACATGGATTGCTAGGATCCGAATTTATTCAAACATAAACAAAACGAAAAGTAAACACACAGACGCTCCAAGTAAAGCACATATGATGTGACCGAATAAAAATATAGTTTCAGGGGAGGAACCTGATAAGTTGATGAAGAAGGGGATGCCTTGGGCATCCCCAAGCTTAGACGCTTGAGTCTTCTTGAAATATGCAGGGATGAACCACGGGGGCATCCCCAAGCTTAGACTTTTCACTCTTCTTGATCATATATCATCCTCCTCTCTTGACCCTTGAAAACTTCCTTCACACCAAACTTCTCATAAACTTCATTAGAGGGGTTAGTACTCAAAAAAATTTGAATCCACCTTGGTCCTGTAGTGGCACATTGCAAGAACTCAATAAAACATTAGCTACAGCTCTCTACGTCTAGAAAACCTCGCTTAAAGTCCACAAGAGACAATGCAAAAAACAGAGACAGAATCTGCCAAAACAGAACAGCCAGTAAAGACGAATTTTAATAAAATACTTCCGTTGCTCAAATCAGAAAACTCAAAACTAATGAAAGTTGCGTACATATCTGAGGAACACGCACGTAAATTGGCATATTTTTCTGAGTTACCTACAGAGAAAACAGCCTAGATTCGTGACAGATAGAAATCTGTTTCTGCGCAGAAATCCAAATCTAGTATCAACCTTCGATTAGAGGCTTCACTTGGCACAACAAAACACAAAACTAAGATAAGGAGAGGTTTCTACAGTAGTAAACAACTTCCAAGACACAAATGTAAAACAAATTACTGTAGCAAAATAACACATGGGTTATCTCCCAAGAAGTTGCTTTCTTTATAGCCATTAAGATGGGCTCAGCAGTTTCGATGATGCACTCGCAAGAAACAGTATTTGAAGCAAAAGAGAGCATCAAGAGGCAAATTCAAAACACATTTAAGACTAACATGCTTCCTATGAAAAGGAATCTCGTAAATAAACAAGTTCATGAAAAGCAAAGTAACAAGCGTAGAAAGATAGAACAAGTGTAATTTCAACAATTTCAGCACATAGAGAGGTGTATTAGTACCATGAAAATTTCTACTACCATATTTTCCTCTCTCATAATAATTTTCAGTAGCTTCATGAACAAACTCAACAATATAGCTATCACATGCAGCATGCTTTTCATGATTTCCAAACACATAATTTTTATCAAGTTCAAGAATAGTGGAATTAAAACTTTCAAACTTACTTTTATTAATAATATAACAAGGTAGGTGATCAATCTCAATAGATATGGGACTCATAGAATAAGTCAAGAACTCTCCAATCCCATTTTAATTAGTAGCACAATTAATATTATCAAGTAACATAGGACCATCATCTAGAGCTTTATCATAGACATTTGCCAAACAAAATTCTTTAGTACCATGCATTTCGACATTAGGCACAAACAAAGCATTATCATAAGATTTATCAAAGTAGCATGGATTATCATAGATAACAGTAGCATAATCATTCTCACAAGTATTACTCATAGGTACTATTTCAAGAGAATCCACAGGAACATAACATTCAACCTCTCCCGGTAAGCATGGAGGACAATCAAATAGTGTAAGAGATAAAGAGTTACTCTCATTAGAAGGTTGACATGGGTAGCTAATCCATTCTCCCTCCTTTTGTTCGTCGCTCTCCTCTTTTTTTTCATCCAATGAGCTTTCAGATTCATCAATTTCCTCCTCTTTTTCATCCAATGAGCTTTCAGGTTCATCAATTTCTTCTTCCACCGGTTCCTGCAAATTGTGAGTGCATTCTTGTGCATTAATGTGTCTCTCTTTGTAATCAAGGATATAAGGATTCCTACTGTAGCATTCTATGCAAGAATTAAGGATAGTAGAGACATAATCTTTAAGGTCCTTACAAACAACACAAGTTTCATAATTCTCAACCATGAAGGATTCTATCTTGGAGGCTCCCATAAATAAGACAAATTGTTCTACGTCTTCGAACCCATAATGAATATAGCAATTCCGATTATAGCTCTTAATTAAAAATTCCTCACTAAAGCCACATTGAAATTTAAGATGTTTAGTATTGATACGTCTCCGACGTATCGATAATTTCTTATGTTCCATGCCACATTATTGATGATATCTACATGTTTTATGCACACTTTATGTCATATTCGTGCATTTTCTGGAACTAACCTATTAACAAGATGCCGAAGTGCCAGTTCCTGTTTTCCGCTGTTTTTGGTTTCAGAAATCCTAGTAACGAAATATTCTCGGAATTGGACGAAATCAACGCCCAGGTTCCTATTTTCACCGGAAGCATCCAGAACACCCGAGAGCCGCCAGAGGGGGGCCCTGTGGGCCCCAGATGACAGGGTGGCGCGGCCTGGGCCCTGGCCGCGCCCCCCTATGGTGTCGCCGCCTCGTCGCCCCTCCGACTCCGCCTCTTCGCCTATTTAAAGGTCCCTGACCTAAAACCTCGATACGAAAAAGCCACGGTACGAGAAACTTTCCAGAGCCGCCGCCATCGCGAAGCCAAGATCTGGGGGACAGGAGTCTCGTTCAGGCACGCCGCCGGGGCGGGGAAGTGCCCCCGGAAGGCTCCTCCATCGACACCACCGCCATCTTCATCAACGCTGCTGTCTCCCATGAGGAGGGAGTAGTTCTCCATCGAGGCTCGGGGCTGTACCGGTAGCTATGTGGTTCATCTCTCTCCTATGTGCTTCAATACAATAATCTCATGAGCTGCCTTACATGATTGAGATTCATATGATGATGCTTGTAATCTAGATGTCATTATGCTAGTCAAGTGAGTTTTACTTATGTGATCTCCGGAGACTCCTTGTCCCACGTGTGTAAAGGTGACAGTGTGTGCACCGTGTGGGTCTCTTAGGCTATATTTCATAGAATACTTATTCACTATTATGAATGGCATAGTGAAGTGCTTATTTATATCTCTTTATGATTGCAATGTGTTTTGTATCACAATTTATCCATGTGCTACTCTAGTGATGTTATTAAAGTAGTTTTATTCCTCCTGCACGGTGTAATGGTGACAGTGTGTGCATCCATGTTAGTACTTGGCGTAGGCTATGATTGTGATCTCTTGTAGATTATGAAGTTAACTATTGCTATGATGGTATTGATGTGATCTATTCCTCCTACATAGTGTGAAGGTGACAGTGTGCATGCTGTGTTAGTACTTGGTTTAGTCGTGTTGATCTGTCTTACACTCTAAGGTTATTTAAATATGAACATTGAATTGTGGATCTTGTTAACTCCGGCATTGAGGGTTCGTGTAATCTACGCAATGTGTTCATCATCCAACAAAAGAGTGTAGAGTATGCATTTATCTATTCTGTTATGTGATCAAAGTTGAGAGTGTCCACTAGTGAAAGTCTATTCCCTAGGCCTTGTTCCTAAATATCGCTATCATCTGCTTGTTTCTTGTTTCGCTGCGTTACTACTGCTACCATATTACCACCATCAACTACACGCCAGCAAGCTATTTTCTGGCACCGTTGCTACTGCTCATACTTATTTATACCACCTGTATTTCACTATCTCTTCGCCGAACTAGTGCACCTATTAGGTGTGTTGGGGACACAAGAGACTTCTTGCTTTGTGGTTGCAGGGTTGCATGAGAGGGATATCTTTGACCTCTTCCTCCCCGAGTTCGATAAACCTTGGGTGATCCACTTAAGGGAAAACTTGCTGCTGTTCTACAAACCTCTGCTCTTGGAGGCCCAACAACTGTCTACAAGAATAGAAGCTCCCGTAGACATCAAGCACTTTTACGGCGCCGTTGCTTGGGGAGGAAAGGTAAAAGGTACTCACACTCCGGATCTCAGCTACTAAGCTATTTTCGCCGTTGTAAGTACTCGAAGCTATTTCCTTTAGATCCTGCAATTGCATCTTTTTGTTTCTTGTTTACACTAGTTTGGCATAATGGACAAGAATGAGCTTCTTATTCTATTTCCTGATTTAAAACATGGATTGTTTGATGCGAAAATTAAAAAACCTATGAAATCTTATTTGCATGCTGGTAGTAATATTAGTATGAATGCTTTGAACACCATTGTTGATAATGATATGGAAAATTCTAAGCTTGGGGAAGCTGGCTTTGATGAGCATGATATTTTTAGTCCCCCAAGCATTGAGGAGAAAATTTACTTTGATGATACTTTGCCTCCTATTTATGATGATCATAATGATAGTGGTATTTTGGTGCCACCTACTATGGAGAGTAAATTTTGTTGTGATTATACTATGCCTCCTACACTTGATGAGAATAATAATGATAGCTACTTTGTTGAATTTGCTCCCACTATAACTAATAAAATTGATTATGCTTATGTGGAGAGTAATAATTTTATGCATGAGACTCATGATAAGAATGCTTTATGTGATAGTTATATTGTTGAGTTTTCTCATGATGCTACTGAAAGTTATTATGAGAGAGGGAAATATGGTTGTAGAAATTTTCATGTTACTAAAATTCCTCTCTATGTGCTGAAATTTTTGAAGCTACACTTGTTTTATCTTCCTATGCTTGTTACTTTGCTCTTCATGAACTTGTTTATTTACAAGATTCCTATGCATAGGAAGCATGTTAGACTTAAATTTGTTTTGAATTTGCCTCTTGATGCTCTCTTTTGCTTCAACTACCATTTCTTGCGAGTGCATCATTAAAACTGCTTGAGCCCATCTTAATGGCTATAAAGAAAGAACTTCTTGGGAGATAACCCATGTGTTATTTTGCTACAGTACTTTGTTTTATATTTATGTCTTGGAAGTTGTTTACTACTGTAGCAACCTCTCCTTATCTTAGTTTTGTGTTTTGTTGTGCCAAGTAAAGTCTTTGATAGTAAAGTGAATACTAGATTTGGATTACTGCGCAGAAACAGATTTCTTTACTTGTCACGAATCTGGGTCTAATTCTCTGTAGGTAACTCAGAAAATTATGCCAATTTACGTGAGTGATCCTCAGATATGTACGCAACTTTCATTCAATTTGAGCATTTTCATTTGAGCAAGTCTGGTGCCCTTTTAAAATTCGTCTTTACGGACTGTTCTGTTTTGACAGATTCTGCCTTTTATTTCGCATTGCTTCTTTTGCTATGTGGGATGGATTTCTTTGTTCCATTGACTTCCAGTAGCTTTGGGCAATGTCCAGAAGTGTTAAGAATGATTGTGTCACCTCTGAACATGTGAGTTTTTGATTATGCACTAACCCTCTAATGAGTTTGTTTCGAGTTTGGTGTGGAGGAAGTTTTCAAGGGTCAAGAGAGGAGGATGATATACTATGATCAAGAAGAGTGAAGAGTCTAAGCTTGGGGATGCCCCCATGGTTCATCCCTGCATATTTCAAGAAGACTCAAGCATCTAAGCTTGGGGATGCCCAAGGCATCCCCTTCTTCATCGACAAATTATCGGGTTCCTTCTCTTGAAACTATATTTTTATTCGGCCACATCTTATGTACTTTACTTGGAGCGTCTCTGTTTGTTTTTGTTTTTTTGTTTAAATAAATGCTTGTGTGGGAGAGAGACACGCTCCGCTGGTTCATATGAACACATGTGTTCTTCGCTTTATCTTTTAGTGTTCATGGCGAAGGTTAAAACTCGCTTCGTTCATTTTTATATGGTTGGAAACGGAAAATGCTACATGTAGTAATTGATAAAATGTCTTGGATAATGTGATACTTGGCAATTGTTGTGCTCATGTTTAAGCTCTTGCATCATATACTTTCCACCTATTAATGAAGAAACACTTAGAGCTTGCTAATTTGGTTTGCATATTTGGTTTCTCTAGAGTCTAGATAATATCTAGTATTGAGTTTTGAACAACAAGGAAGACGGTGTAGAGTCTTATAATGTTTACAATATGTCTTTTATGTGAGTTTTGCTGCACCGTTCATCCTTGTGTTTGTTTCAAATAACCTTGCTAGCCTAAACCTTGTATCGAGAGGGAATACTTCTCATGCATCCAAAATACTTGAGCCAACCACTATGCCATTTGTGTCCATCATACCTACCTACTACATGGTATTCCTCCGCCATTCCAAAGTAAATTGCTTGAGTGCTACCTTTAAAATTCCATCATTCACCTTTGCAATATATAGCTCATGGGACAAATAGCTTAAAAACTATTGTGGTATTGAATATGTACTTATGCACTTTATCTCTTATTAAGTTGCTTGTCTGTGCGATAACCATGCTTCCGGGGACGCCATCCGACATAGGCATCCCAAATGGGCCCGCCAAAGATAGTACCGGGG
>NC_061508.1:282458023-282468802 GCF_022539505.1 Lolium rigidum
ACTTAAAGATCTAAGGAGTGTGACCAAACTAAGAGAGATAAGATGCATGCTTAGGCACGGACGATAAAGCTTGTCCAATGTTTTGTATTTTTTATGCTTTATGTGAAGATCGATAGCGTTAATATTAGAGCGTGCCCTTAATATCAACAAACTGGTGGCCGTAACGAAGATGAATAAAACAGAGCCGGTAAAATGTAAGGTTATCTGTCGATGTAGTTAAACAATCGGCTCAGATACCCCAGCAAACTAAAGGTAAAGGCAACCACCATCAAGGTTAGTTCTGAATTGTCTGATAGGGTCGACCATCTATTTTGGGACTGTGGAAAACAGTTTATTCATCGAGCGGGGGACATGGCGGAGGCAAAGCACCACTGGTTTCTTGCAGCTTTATATGTTTTGATGTTTCATCGTATTTCTTCTCAGTATATTAGCTGAAGCACCTCTTAAATACAACAAGGCAAATTCCACACAACAGTTGATGGAGCTGTACAGCTTATGTTGGCTCATTGGCACGCAGATACAAAGTATTCAGCTAGTTTAGCAACATCCTGTAATGCTACCGCAAGTGAAGTGGGCACAGCAGTAAGAATGTATGGCGCGGCCCAGTTTCATGACACCGGCCGCGACCTCCTAACTGCAAGCCGATCAAAGGATCATATCAGCCAAGGCAGCAGTTGGCAACTGAGCTCAACGGCCGCAGTGGGGAAGGGAGGAACAGAGGGATACATCAGGCTTTAGGCGCGCGCGGGTACATACGCTGCATGTGCAGAAGTTAAGCCCGCATGAACAGAGTATACTCATGGATGCAAGTTTTGTTCCTCTACCTGATCTATGCACTAATTCGATGCTGCTAGTGGTGGGAAATACCTGAACGGTAGATCTGGTTTAAAGGTCCGAGCTAAAACTCCACACATTTCACTGTACGAATTGACGAATCCAGTGTCAGTAATACTACAGCAGTAGACGTACCTCGCGATTACTGCAGACGCTCCCTCGTGTCAGGATCCCGATCGGATCCTATTCCCTGCCACCTAGGCGACGCGGAGACGATCACGGCGATGCAGACTGCAGAGGAAGCTGGATTAGAGCAGATCCACGGAAATGGCCATGCCCTCAAACACCTGTCGCGCTCGCTGGTGGGAGAAGAAGCGGAGCAGATAAAGCTGGCGGTCGAACGGAAGAGGAGCGACGCGTGGTACGTACGGCCGCGTGGACACCGTTTCTGCTCTATGTGGGCTCTAGGGTGGACCAAGATAAAACTAAATGGATCGGGCAACGGCCCCTGCACATGAAATCAAAATCCGAAAGACACTCTCTTCATTTCTATTTAGCTTGCTTTTCGGTTAGATTCTTCAAAGTTTGGACGGAACAATTAAAAAAAAATATTATAGTCATAATACCAAATACATATAATACAGAAATATTTCTTTGGTAGAAGAAGCTATGGCAACCAATTGCAGAGACGACACAGAACCTACCAAAACATTATGCTAAGAATAGTATAAAGGTAAGTCAAATGATCATTGGGTACCAAAGAGGAAGGACATAGCAAATAAGAGCAAGCATGTGCACTATTCAGGCTTAAACCATCGTCATCAGAAACATAGTAGAAGCAACATGAACAAGCCAAGTCTTTTTTTGCATAAACAGTACATGTTCATAACAAGTACACAGACCATGAACTTGCAAAGTCTTGCTCCTGACACAAACATAGACGAGCCAAGTCCTTTTGTCATAGACCTAGATAAGTTCATAGGAAGCACACAATGGCATCAAATCAGGAACTTACAAAGTCTTCCTTCTGACAGAGCCACAAAGTCTGGTGCGGAGCACATACTAATAATAAGAAGATAGCAGCGGTAGACCAGGAATATACACAAGTATCTTCCCTGGCCCAAGTATACCACCCGATGAAGCAAACTGCATAACTAAGTAGCTGACAATAGAGAGAACCAAAAGCACTCGCATATAGTGAACTTCATCGAAGGGTAGAACCACCATCCAACGCACAGAGGAGGACTGCTGCAACAGGTAACTTCTTCATATGTACATGACCACTGCAAAGGTAGGGGCGTCAAGCAAACAGCTACCAAAGGCCTCCGACGCCTAGAGGAAGCACTTCTGAAAATGGAACAACACGGTAATAAGCGGTAAATCCTAGGTTGTGAACAACACAGTAATAAGCGGCAAATCCTAGGTTGTAATAGACAAGCAGCACAAATTAGTACAGATGCTACTATTAATTCATCTATCACTGGTCTGGTGGGCAATGTCGTGTACATGTAACGTGTTGCATACAATGAAGTGAGATAATTTTCAAGAACGAGAAATGTTTCAGATAGACCCAAACGCCTGCTCGTGCTCTAATTTCACATACAAGTGTTCAGTTCTTACAAGCATGTGGTTTGTCAAGAACCAAAAACATGTGCGCGCAAGTGCATAAGGAAAGGTTATGTTATCTTTGGGTACAAGTAGCTTTTAATTCTACAGATAATTTGCGGTGTCATAAGCCGTACATTAATATCAACTGTACACAGCTGCTTTATATGGTCCCACATATTGCAGTTTTAATCGCCCACTTGGATATCATTTGGATAATTGGCGAGGGATGCAAGAATGTAGATAGCAGTGAATCAACAGAACAAACTAAATACATGACGATAGTGAAGAAATTAGCAAATGTAACATGGCCAAAGTAATCCAAAGAATGTACCTCTTTCTAAGTCAAGGCTTCTTCTTTTTGCCGATGCCATCCGCCTGAGCACGCGACTGCATACGCCTACATGCGATTAACAGTAGAAGCTAATCAGCACAGAGCAGGAAAGTGTATTGCACAAGCTTACTATAACAAAAACCGTCTCAACATTACAAATGCTTGAAAACGCATAGCTCTGTAAAACCAAGGACTTGCGTAGTCAGCAGGGTAAAACGGACGTAGATCAATCAGTTGCTTAAGCGGTTGGAAAGACAAAGCAGTAAATCTAATGCAGGAAATAAAAGTGTGAACATGAACATGGAAAAAGTAAGACCAGGGTCACAGGAAAAAACAACACGATTTTAGGGTACGCCTTGTCTAAAATTGGAGGCCGGTGAAAAGAAAGCAACATGTGACAGCAAGGAGGCATAGGTACAACACAGAAAAATGTACAATGAAGCAGAAGCCAAACTCATCTAATTTCTGATGTCTATCTTCAACTAACAAAAATGAGTAAATGGGCACAAAGGGGAATGACGAACCAACGTGTTTGAGTTTTTGTCCGTCGAAGGAGCAGCAGACGGGCCAGGAGCCTCGACCACAGGCAAACCAACCTGGCATAGAGAACAAACAAGCTGTAACAAAAAAGATGGGGGGGGGGGACATGCACACACACATTGTAAAATAGACATAAACCCACCTTCTCATGCTCAACTCGAGGAGCCAACTCCTGCACAACCCCGACGCCATGTTCAGGCAATGAGTTAGTGAACAGAACCCTCTTGACCTGTGAATCGATATCACACTTGCCATCGCTGCACAACATGCGAGAGGATGCTAAACAATAACTCAAACCAACCATGTATGCAACTGAGCCAACAAACAAAGCTCCTGCACGTACCTAGGTCCAGGAGGCTTCGTAACCGATGGTGGGAGCAGCATTACGGAGCCAACCTATTCACATAAGGCAGCATTAGAAGTTGGATACAGATCTAAACAGAGATAGTCAGACAAGGGAAACCAAGGGAGAATCATAGTAGAGGAATAAGCACTCCCACAACACAGCAGGAAACAGTATTCTATTGTGCTCACGAACTCAATATTAAGATGTTGTAGCGTGAGAAATAACTGTTAGAAGGACCAGTCTGGAACAGATACTCACCGCAGAGGTAGGCATGTCAGTTGAAGCTGGAGCATCCAAATGACCACAGTCAATGACCGTATGATTGTCCTGACCATCACTACCTACAGAAACACATTTGCCTCTAATTCTCTGCAAATATAGCTTCGAGACATCTGAACCTTTTGTAACATACTTGAACAAGTATTTCATGACGATAGCTTTGTTGCCCCACTCAACATCCATGATACCTCGCTTCTGGAACTTTACAGTGTGAAGAACTGCAAAGAAAGATAAGGATCAGCTACCCAACTACTACCCGACTAACGAAGACGGCAGGCATAGAAAGCGCACAAACTGGAAAGCAGAACACAAACTTCATTGGTAAGTGTTGGTTAGTTCATGGTAGCAAATTCATTGTTTTTTCCCTGGCCTAAGCCCGCGATTTTAATTGCTAGCTGAATCGAAGCAAGCACAAAAAATGAAGCGGCACTTCTGAAACAATTTTTTATCACAGGTGTGCAGTTTACAGCTTAATTGAACATGGCTAAGATCACGTAAACCACTTTAATCATAAAAACACGATAAGAAGTTTTACCATAGTTGTACAGTTTACAACCTAATTGCCTCACTTTTGCCAACTTGTGCAGGTAACTTTCTTTTCAGAAGTTCAGGAAACTTGGATAACATCATGCAAACCACTTTAATCTTGATCATAAAAACACGTTAAGAATCTTGCACACGCATGAACACCTGTACTACCTGGAAATTATATGACTACTTTTTTGTTTGATCGTACCACTACAACTTGTTTATAGCTTAATAATTGCATCACTGTTGCTGATCAACTTGGGTTTTCAGAATATGGGACAAATCTATCCCCCGAGTAAAACATCTGCTAGACAACAGCAGAGCTGCAAGCCAGCAACCGAAGCAGACACAAGAATTTCATGCTGGAAATAAATTATCTTTACTCCCTCTCTCTTTCTTCGTGGCTCTCTATCCTCCACGCACCTTGATGGAAACTAAGATAAGATAATATGGGCTGATCTCTGGCCAGCGAAAGAAACGCACGCAGTCATGTTCTATGCAGATGAGGATGGAACAGAGGGCACTCACCGGCCGAGCAGCCATCCAATGGAAGCAGCCGCCGCAACCCAGCGCGGCAATTCCAAGAAGGCGGCGACCTGCAAAGACAGAGAAAAAATCCAAAAGAAATCACGTTAGGCGTAAGGCGCGAGCATACGAAAAAGGCAAGCGAGTGTATAGAAACGTAAAAAAGAAGAAGAAGAAGAAGAAATTCCCACGACGAAGAACAAGGCGGTGGAAAAATACCCAGACCCAGGCGGAAAGGTAAGAAGATGGAGAAGAGGAAATAAACAATCGTAAAAAAGAAATCAAACAAAAATCCCGACGGCCCCAAATCGAGCGGCACGAGGTCAATAAAACCCACAAAAATTCCGACGGCCCCAAATCCAGCGTCACAAGGTCAATCAAACCCCACCCTCAATTCGGCCACACAGAAATCAATCAAACCCAACACCACACGGAGGATCTAGGAGGGAATAAGAGATGAAGGGATGAAGCAACCTCACCTCAACCGAACCGACTGCAGAGCGCCGCCATGGAGTAACGCCGGCGGCCGCCGACGACGCCGAGAAAGCGGTCGACACAGACGACGGCGGATCTGCGGTGGATCTACGCCGCAACGACCGGGCGAGCCACGTGAGGGCGAGTTTCGGCGGATCTACGACGCAGCAACCGGGCGGGTGAGGTGAAGAGGAGAGGACGGCGAAGGAGAACCGGGAGCGGCGAGAGAAAAGTGGAGCGGATGGGCGCGGAGCATCGGCGCCATCGCGGTAAAAGGAGCTCTCTCCGAGGCAGAGCTCCTCCGTGGGCTAATGGCTTGCCGACAGCGAGCCGAGCGCACCCACCGGCCGGAACGGCGCGCCTGTGAAATGCCTAATCTACCCCTGCAAGTGGAGATCTTTCCACAGGTCTACCGACGCCAATCTCACCCGCAGCGACCGACAGACGGGCCCGGACGGTGGTAGGGCCCACGAGCATCCTGAGGCGGGTAGCACACAGCCGTTGCTTGTCTTTATCTAGTGGGGAGGACCACGCGATGCCACAGCCAACCAGCACGCTAGCTCAGAACTAATAACGAACGTACCAGATTTCACAGACGAAAAAATCGGACGGTCCAGAAGCTTAAATCTCTGTGATGTCCCCTATGGGGGCATAGTTTATACCTTTAGATACTGCAGCTGGTTCGTAGGGTAACACCTATTGAAACGGAAATGGCAACAACTTCATGACCCTTAATGACGTGAAGTCTGCATTTGAATAAATCATCTTGCGTCTCTTTAGGACAGTCGATGTAAAATAGGATATCTGTCGTGTTTTCAAATGCAATAAGATATGTAGATGTCATTACCTAATATACAACATCTTCTGTGAGAGTTGCCGGACTCGATCCACGATGCAACTGAATCTCACATGCGTGTTTTTTATGAGTACCTTTGTACCTCTACGTGTTTAGTGTTTATTGGTAATCAAACAACCAAAAAATGACTTGGGTGACAATTATGGATAAATGATCCAACGACATAAAGGTTCGCACGCGAATGACAATTAGGTCGCGATCAGATTATGGTGACAATTTGGTTCTTCGATCAGAGAATCGTCCGTTTAACTTGAGGAACCAACGCCATAAAAGTTCGCACGCGAATGTATCCTTGTTCCCGGTTGGATCCCAAACTAACATGGCTAGGTACGCTAAAAAAATACGCTGTCAATCTCACAGAGATGGTCTTCATCCCCGTGCTTACATGGGTCCGGGAGATCCAAGCTTGGCGAGGCCATGGGTGGATGGATCGTTTTGTTCACGGAGTGTACCAAAACGTTTCCTTTAGGTCAGTTGGCACCGGAAACGTGCGCAAAAAGGAAGTTGAGATCATCAAAACTAACAAATTAACCATCGGAAGGCAAGCAGGAGTCGGAATTGAGGACGGCACGCCTGGGGGCTATAATAATAGAAACGGCGGCAGACTTCCGTCCCAACACATCAGGTCCACAACAATGGCTAACCAGGAACAACCGAACTGGCCAAATCTTCCCTTCGATATCGTGGGGATCATTGCTGACAAGTGCCGCGATGCCGTCACCGGGCTCGCCGCGTTCCGTTCCGTGTGCCGGACATGGCGCGCTGCGGCGGTGCCAGCGCCGCGCCTCCTGGTTCCTGCCCCTCCCTATGCCGGTTCAGATTGGGAGCACGCTCTGGTGTTCCCCTTGTCGAGGGGCTGGTCCATTATCGTCGATGCCCGCGACACATCCTGCCACCTGTCGCAGCTGGCCACGGGCGCGACGGCCTCCCTGCCCAAGCTCAAAGCTGTCTACGACGGCCGCGCCATCATTCATCGGGAATACGCGCACTACACCGACGACGAAAGCTCGCGCGGTGGCCACCGCTGGGGGCCGTGGGACAAGATCCGGACCTGTCAGCCCAACATTTTCGTCTTCACAAGATACATGGATTTCACAGACTGCTTACGCTTCGCCGTCCATGTCCCGGCCGGAGCTGCCGCGGCGGCGGAGCCGGAGGGCATGGTGATACTCATGTACCATGTGCTGCAGGGGAGAACGGGCATGGTTTTCTGCCGCCCAGGAGACGCGGCGTGGACCATGGTGGAAAAGCCCCCGGGGCGGCCGGTGGTGGACTACGGCTACTTTGACTTCGCCTATCACGACGGCAAGCTGTACGGCCTGGAGAGAGGCGGCATCATGGAGGTGTTCGACGCCGCGACGCTCGACTTCCTCCACCTGGTCAAGCGACCGCCGGACACGCTCAACCTTGCCAACAAGATGTACGGCACCCGTACCGACAACGACGAGTTCGATTATGTCCATCTTGTGGCGCTGCCAACTAAGCTGGTTTTGGTGAGGACCAGCGTCAAGTCGTCGCAGCCGGTGGCTTTCACCATCTTCGAGTTAGGGTCTACGCCTGACGGGCGCTCCTGGCTCAAGGTAACCGATGCTGGAAACTACGATTTGTTCCTCGACGGATACAAAGCCACCTTTAAGGAGAACAGCGCTAACGGAACTCGAATCTATTATGTTCATGACAAGCACGCGGTTGCTACAACTGAGGCCTACTGCTACAGCATGCAGGATAGCAAGCCTCAATGCTTGTACAGATCATCGTGGTATAACCATCTGTGCTCAACTAAGCCTAGCTGGTTCGTATCCTAGCTAGTCTTATGATTTACGTGCACATAGGCTATATATTTTTCGATAAAAGACCTTCTATATTGCTTAATAGATTTAACCATTACACTCGACCTCTGCATAATTAAGATGCACACAAACGTTAAATATCCGAAGTGTGAATACAAAAATAAAAACAAGGCTCGATACGCGAAATCTTAAGACAATGATGGACCAATCCTGAGATTATGCCACTACCCATGTTGGATAATAAAATCAATCACCATGTCCTTTAGCCATGTAGACACCTTCCATTCGGGCTGGAACAACTAGTACAGGATTAGCACAGAAGAGCTCCATTCGATAGTTAAGAAATTAGCATATAATTACTTCAGAAATTAGTACCAAACATGTAGGATAGTAGCATCACTTAGTTCAAAATTCCATTCGGTTTAGATCAGTGTGTACAAGAATTAACACACATAACCAAGTTAATAAAACCATGAGCTGAATTTTTCATGATTTTGTCCAACCTTCAAGGAAGAGGGAGAAGGATACGAGAGAAGAAAAAAGGAAAACAGAAGGAAAATTCAGATTAGTTTAAGAATACCCAATTGCTAAACCATAGGGTTGCGGCGGCGTCCCGCGACCATCCCGCAAAAACGAAATCAAGGCAAAAGGAGTTGCGAAATCAGTAGAATTAAAGTAGGATTAGTAATAACTTTCGTCCCGTAAACCGTGCCCCTTGACAGCCTACTACTCCGTTCCCCATCCACTGCCTCCACGGTCTCCCACACCACCTCGGCGATCCTCCCCGGCAGCCTGAATTAGGCCTAGAATTAAAACTCGAAACTCGCGAGCTAAATGAGTAACTCGTGACTCGATTGGGCTCGACTCCAACTCGGTGTATAACAAGCCAAGCCAAGTTTCATATTTTATTGTTAAACAAGTTCAAGCTAAACGAGTCGAGTTCACCGAACTCGCGAGTAGCTCGTTTAGCTTAGTAAAAATGAAGTTTGCCCAAGCCCACGAAAATGGGCAACTATAATTGTTTCTCAACTTGGCAATCTTATTCTAATGATATATTGATTGTCGTGGTTTATATTGTTCCGGTACCAGAACTCTAATGCTTGTTGTTCATCATTCATGTTCAAATATTTAAGAAAAATGCATTGTACATTTACATATTCTTCGATTGTTAAACGAGTCGATTGTTGAGTCGAGCTCGAATTCCAGCCCGGCCCCGAATCTCCAGCGCCGCCCCCAGTCCTCCTCCCTCGCCCTGATATCCGTCGGGAAGCCCCTCCCCACCCTACCTCGAGCTAGGCCGGACCTCCTCCCCCGTCGCCGGTGGAGAGCGGACCCCCCTACATCGTCGAACCGCTGAGGGAGCACGAGCACCCCACCTCCCACTAGCACCGCGTGGTGATCCCACTTCCAGGAGGATTTTGGTTGGGCCGCGAATTGGGGCGGCGCTCATCGTGGTGGGGATGAGAGGGACGGTGGCTGGAGACCACCACCGTGCTTGGGAGCGAGAGGAGAGCTCTGCTGCACTGCGGAAGAGGAGAAGATGAGGGGTCAGCCGTCGTGCTTGGGTTTGTCGTGGTGAAGGAGGAGATGGGAGAGAGCAACACCGACCTGCGACGGGAGGGGTTTGGGGTGATGCCACCCCTGGGATTCGGTGTAGATGGAGCCACACAAAGCTTGGGAGAGAGAGAGAGCGGCTTGAGAGCTTGTTGGTTGGCTGCTGCTTGGACAAAGGGGAAGAAGGGCCACGGGTCTGCTCATTCTGAACATTGCTAGTATGTTTTTACTGCTATTTGTTTGGTTGTGCTCCA
The DNA here is from genome assembly GCF_022539505.1 of Lolium rigidum. Taxonomy (NCBI): domain Eukaryota; kingdom Viridiplantae; phylum Streptophyta; class Magnoliopsida; order Poales; family Poaceae; genus Lolium; species Lolium rigidum. The sequence continues at coordinate 282,467,883 of NC_061508.1, forward strand.
GATTATTTGGATCATTGCTGTCCCCACACCTTGCAACTTAGTTACGAAAGCAGACTCTGCTGGTCCTAATCCCAATTGTAGGCGTTTGCAATTCTAGCATTCAGCGTAGTACGTGGTTTATCTATCTCTAGAAGCACTGGAAGGTCTAGTGGTGTCAACGAAAAAAATAGCGCGCTATTTCACGCTAATAGCGGCGCTATAGCGTATTTGTGAGTGGGACGCTACGCTATGCATTTTAGGCCCGCTATGACGCTACGCGCGCTAAAGACGCGCTATTTCACGCTATTTGGCGCTATTCGCTATTCCGCATAGCACACTATTTTGCAGAGTAGTTTTTTAGTAGCTCATTCCACATTTTGACCCACTTGCGTATCCTAAATTCCTAATACATGCAACCCTAGACTAAGAAACTTAGATCGCGCACTCCCCAACTCCTTGTCACCTGCTCTGCCCGGCAGGCGACGACGTGACGGCGCAGCTCCGCCCCCCTTCTCCTCTGTAAATCGGTGGTAAGTGGCCACGCCTAGCTTCACCTTCACGCCTTCACCCTGTGCCTCCGTTCCCCACCTTCAATCCTTCTAGTTCAGGATAATGTGAATATGAACTATGGTTTGTGATTTTAAGACTATGTCATATCAAGTTATGGACTAAGTTATGGACTATGTGAACTATCTTTGGTTGATGTTTTGCTGCAAAATATCATATCCGAGATTTTGTAGCTTTTATAGCTACAGAGTGCTATATCTATTATTATTTATATGCTAAAATCCTGAATTTTCATATTTTTTTGTTAAACGCTATTTTGAAAAATAGCACGCTATTAGCATGCTATAGCGTCTATAGCGTTTTTCTGAAGCCCACGCTATTTGTGTTAGCGCGCTATTTTTTTCATTGAGTGGTGTATAACCAATTGTACAAGG
>NC_061508.1:282468902-282486445 GCF_022539505.1 Lolium rigidum
AGAAATAGTAGTTGAAGCAAAAGAGAGCATCAAAAAGCAAATTCAAAACAAATTAAGCCTAACATCCTTCCTATGCATAGGAATCTTGTAAATAAAAAAATTCATGAAGCATGATGCAACAAGCATAGAAAGATAAAACAAATGCAGCTTCAAGATTTTCAGCAAAAAGAGAGGTGTTTTAGTAACATGAAAATTTCTACAACCATATTTTCCTCTCTCATAATAACTTTCAGTGGCATCATGAAAAAATTCAACAATATAACTATCACATAAAGCATTCTTATCATGAGTCTCATGCATAAAATTATTACTCTCCACATAGGCATAATCAATTTTATTAGTTGTAGTGGGAGCAAATTCAACAAAGTAGCTATCATTATTATTCTCATCATCAAATATAGGAGGCATATTGTAATCATAATCAAATTTATCCTCCATAACAGGCGGTACTAAAAGACCAATATTATTATAATCATCATAAATAGGAGGCAAAGTATCGTCAAAGTAAATTTTCTCCTCAATGCTTGGGGGACTAAAAATATCATGCTCATCAAAGCCAGCTTCCCCAAGCTTAGAATTTTCCATATCATTAGCAACAATGGTGTTCAAAGCGTTCATACTAATATGTTCCATAGGTTTTTTAATTTTCGCATCAAACCATCCATGTCTTAAATCGGGAAATAGAATAAGAAGCTCATTGTTGTCCATTATGCCAAACTAGTGTAAACAAGAAACAAAAAGATGCAATTGCAGGATCTAAAGGAAATAGCTTCGAGCATACACACAACGGCAACGAGAAAATACTTTACACGGGACCGGAGTATGAGTGCCTTTTACCTTTCCTCCCGGCAACGGCGCCAGAAAATAGCTTGATGTCTACGGGTGCTTCTATTCTTGTAGACAGTGTTGGGCCTCCAAGAGCAGAGGTTTGTAGAACAGCAGCAAGTTTCCCTTAAGTGGATCACCCAAGGTTTATCGAACTCAGGGAGGAAGAGGTCAAAGATATCCCTTTCATGCAACCCTGCAACCACAAAAGCAAGAAGTCTCTTGTGTCCCCAACACACCTAATAGGTGCACTAGTTCGGCGAAGAGATAGTGAAATACAAGTGGTATGAATGAATATGAGCAGTAGTAACGGCGCCAGAAAAGTGCTTGTTGGCGTGCAGTTGATGGTAGTAAAATTGCAGGAAGTATAGATGCAGTAAAACAGTAAACAAATAGCGATAGCAGTATTTAGGAACAAGGCCTAGGAATCATACTTTCACTAGTGGACACTCTCAACATTGATCACATAACAGAATAAATAGATAGATGCTAGACTCTACACCCTCTTGTTGGATGATGAACACCACTAGCTGTGTAGGATTACACGAACCCTCAATGCCGGAGTTAACAAGCTCCACAATATTCAATGTTCATATTTAAATAACCTTAGAGTGCATAACAGATCGACATAACCAAACCAAGTACTAACATAGCATGCACACTGTCACCTTCACACTACGAAGAGGAATAGATCACATCAATACTATCATAGCAATAGTTAACTTCATAATCTACAAGAGATCACAATCATAGCCTACACCAAGTACTACACGATGCACACACTGTCACCATTACACCGTGCAGGAGGAATAAACTACTTTAATAACATCACTAGAGTAGCACACGAGATAAATTGTGATACAAAACACATTGCAATCATAAAGAGATATAAATAAGCACTTCACTATGCCATTCATAACGGTGAATAAGTATTCCGTGAAATATAGCCTAAGAGACCCACACGGTGCACACACTTTGTCACCTTTACACACGTGGGACAAGGAGTCTCCGGAGATCACATAAGTAAAACCCACTTGACTAGCATAATGACATCTAGATTACAAGCATCATCATATGAATCTCAATCATGTAAGGCAGCTCATGAGATTATTGTATTGAAGCACATAGGAGAGAGATTAACCACATAGCTACCGGTACAGCCCCGAGCCTCGATGGAGAACTACTCCCTCCTCATGGGAGACGAGCAGCGTTGATGAAGATGGCGGTGGTGTCGATGGAGAAGCCTTCCGGGGGCACTTCCCCGTCCCGGCGGCGTGCCGGAACGGAGACTCTGTCCCCCGGATCTTGGCTTCGCGATGGCGGCGGCTCGCGGAAGGTTTTCTCTGGTTTCGTCGAACGTAATAGGGTTTTCACGACGGAGACCTTAAGTAGGCGGAAGGGCAGCCTCGGAGGGGGCCTGGTGGGCCCACACACTAGGGCGGCGCGGCCCCCCTCTGGCCGCGCCAGGGTGTTGTGTGGGGCCCCCAGGGCTTCCCTCTGGCGGCTCTCGGGTGTTCTGGAAGCTTCGTCCAAAAATAGGACCCTGGGCGTTGATTTCGTCCAATTCCGAGAATATTTCCTTACTAGGATTTCTGAAACCAAAAACAGCAGAAAACATCAACTGGCACTTCGGCATCTCGTCAATAGGATAGTTCCGGAAAACGCATAAATATGACATAAAGTATGCATAAAACATGTAGATATCATCAATAATGTGGCATGGAACATAAGAAATTATTGATACGTCGGAGACGTATCATGCACTAACCCTCTAATGAGTTGTTTCGAGTTTCGTGTGGAGGAAGTTTTCAAGGATCAAGAGAGGGAGATGATACAATATGATCAAGGAGAGTGAAAGCTCTAAGCTTGGGGATGCCCCGGTGGTTCACCCCTGCATATTTTAAGAAGACTCAAGCGTCTAAGCTTGGGGATGCCCAAGGCATCCCCTTCTTCATCGACAACATTATCGGGTTCCGCCCACTGAAACTATATTTTTATTCCATCACATCTTATGTACTTTGCTTGGAGCGTCGGTTTGTTTTTGTTTTTGTTTTTGTTTGAATAAAATGGATCCTAGCATTCATTGTGTGGGAGAGAGACACGCTCACGTTGTTGCATATGGACAAATATGTCCTTAGGCTTTACTCATAGTATTCATGGCGAAGGTTGAATCTTCTTCGTTAAATTGTTATATGGTTGGAATCGGGAAATGCTACATGTAGTAATTCTAAAATGTCTTGAATAATTTGATACTTGGCAATTGTTGTGCTCATGTTTAAGATCTTGCATCATATACTTTGCACCTATTAATGAAGAAATACATAGAGCTTGCTAAAATTTGGTTTGCATATTTGGTCTCTCTAAAGTCTAGATAATTTCTAGTATTGAGTTTTGAACAACAAGGAAGACGGTGTAGAGTCTTATAATGTTTACAATATGTCTTTTATGTGAGTTTTGCTGCACCGGTTCATCCTTGTGTTTGTTTCAAATAACCTTGCTAGCCTAAACCTTGTATCGAGAGGGAATATTTCTCATGCATCCAAAATCCTTGAGCCAACCACTATGCCATTTGTGTCCACCATACCTACCTACTACATGGTATTTCTCCGCCATTCCAAAGTAAATTGCTTGAGTGCTACCTTTAAAATTTCCATCATTCGCCTTTGCAATATATAGCTCATGGGACAAAATATCCTTAAAAACTATTGTGGTATTGAATATGTACTTATGCACTTTATCTCTTATTAAGTTGCTTGTTGTGCGATAACCATGTTCCTGGGGACGCCATCAACTACTCTTTGTTGAATATCATGTGAGTTGCTATGCATGTCCGTCTTGTCTGAAGTAAGGGATATTTACCACTAATTAAATGGTTAGAGCATGCATATTGTTAGAGAAGAACATTGGGCCGCTAACTAAAGCCATGAATCATGGTGGAAGTTTCAGTTTTGGACATATATCCTCAATCTCATATGAGAACATTAATTGTTGCTACATGCTTATGCATAAAAGAGGAGTCCATTATCTGTTGTCTATGTTGTCCCGGTATGGATGTCTAAGTTGAGAATAATCAAAAGCGAGAAATCCAAATGCGAGCTTTCTCCTTAGACCTTTGTACAGGCGGCATAGAGGTACCCCTTTGTGACACTTGGTTAAAACATGTGTATTGCGATGATAATCCTGGTAATCCAAGCTAATTAGGACAAGGTGCGGGCACTATTAGTATACTATGCATGAGGCTTGCAACTTGTAAGATATAATTTACATGATACATATGCTTTATTACTACCGTTGACAATGTTTCATGTTTTCAAAACCAAAGCTCTAGCACAAATATAGCAATCGATGCTTTCCTCTTTGAAGGACCATTCTTTTACTTTTATGTTGAGTCAGTTCACCTATTTCTCTCCACCTCAAGAAGCAAACACTTGTGTGAACTGTGCATTGATTCCTACATACTTGCATATTGCACTTGTTATATTACTTTACATTGACAATATCCATGAGATATACATGTTACAAGTTGAAAGCAACCGCTGAAACTTAATCTTCCTTTGTGTTGCTTCAATACCTTTACTTTGATTTATTGCTTTATGAGTTAACTCTTATGCAAGACTTATTGATGCCTGTCTTGAAGTACTATTCATGAAAAGTCTTTGCTTTATGATTCAGTTGTTTACTCATGTCATTACCATTGTTTTGATCGCTGCATTCATTACATATGCTTACAATAGTATGATCAAGGTTATGATGGCATGTCACTCCGAAATCATCTTTGTTATCGTTTACATGCTCGGGACGAGCGAGAACTAAGCTTGGGGATGCTGATACGTCTCCGACGTATCGATAATTTCTTATGTTCCATGCCACATTATTGATGATATCTACATGTTTTATACAAATTATATGTCGTATTTATGCATTTTCCGGCACTAACCTATTAACGAGATGCCGAAGAGCCGATTCTTTGTTTTCTGCTGTTTTTGGTTTCAGAAATCCTAGTAAGGAAATATTCTCGGAATTGGACGAAATCAACGCCCAGGGTCCTATTTTGCCACGAAGCTTCCAGAAGTCCGAGGGAGAGATGAAGTGGGGCCACGAGGTGGCGACACCACACGGCGGCGCGGCCTGGCCCTTGGCCGCGCGGCCCTGGTGTGTGGGGCCCTCGTGTGGCCCCCCGCGTTGCCCTTCCGTCTACTTAAAGCCTCCGTCGCGAAACCCCCAGTACCGAGAGCCACGATACGGAAAACCTTACTGAGACGCCGCCGCCGCCAATCCCATCTCGGGGGATTCGAGGAGATCGCCTCCGGCACCCTGCCGGAGAGGGGAATCATCTCCCGGAGGACTCTTCACCGCCATGGTCGCCTCCGGAGTGATGAGTGAGTAGTTCACCCCTGGACTATGGGTCCATAGTAGTAGCTAGATGGTTGTCTTCTCCTTATGTGCTTCATTGTCGGATCTTGTGAGCCGCCTAACATGATCAAGATCATCTATCTGTAATACTATATGTTGTGTTTGTCGGGATCCGATGGATAGAGAATACTATGTGATTATCAATCTATTACCTATGTGTTGTTTATGATCTTGCATGCTCTCCGTTATTAGTAGAGGCTCTGGCCAAGTTTTTGCTCTTAACTCCAAGAGGGAGTATTTATGCTCGATAGTGGGTTCATGCCTCCATTAAATGCTGGGACGAGTGACGAGAAAGTTCTAAGGTTGTGGATGTGTTGTTGCCACTAGGGATAAAACATTGATGCTATGTCAGAGGATGTAGTTATTGATTACATTACGCACCATACTTAATGCAATTGTCCGTTGTTTACAACTTAATGCTTGGAAGGGGTTCGGATGATAACACTGAAGGTGGACTTTTTAGGCATAGATGCATGCTTGGATAGCGGTCTATGTACTTTGTCGTAATGCCCAATTAAATCTCACAATACTCATCATATCATGTATGTGCATGGTCATGCCCTCTCTATTTGTCAATTGCCCGACTGTAATTTGTTCACCCAACATGCTATTTATCTTATGGGAGAGACACCTCTAGTGAGCTGTGGACCCCGGTCCATTCTTTTACATCGAATACAATCTACTTGCAATACTTGTTTTACTTGTTTTCTGCAAACAATCATCATCCACACTATACATCTAATCCTTTGTTACAGCAAGCCGGTGAGATTGACAACCTCAACTGTTTCGTTGGGGCAAAGTACTTTGGTTGTGTTGTGCGGGTTCCACGTTGGCGCCGAAATCCCTGGTGTTGCGCCGCACTACATCCCGCCGCCATCAACCTTCAACGTGCTTCTTGGCTCCTCCTGGTTCGATAAACCTTGGTTTCTTTCTGAGAGAAAACTTGCTGCTGTGCGCATCATACCTTCCTCTTGGGGTTCCTAACGGACGCGTGCTGTACGTGCAATCACAAAACGGGGGAAATTTTCGCGCTTTATTGCATAAAACCTAAAAGGGATCAAGGTTTCTCTCTCGTTGCTATTAGGGTTAGAGCAATATCAGTGCTATGAATTTCAACATGACCTCTTTTGAAACTTAGAGTTTTGGGAGAATATTGATTTTGCATTTCAAATTTGATTTCAAACAAATGAATTATAAAGTGAACCATATACAAATGAATTATGAATTCATAATTAAAAAAAACACATCACACATATACAAATGATTCAAAAGCATATCAAATTTATACAAATAATTCATAAGTGAATTTCAAATATCTACAAAAGCTGATAAGCAAAACTTTGAGCTTTATTGATCATGCACACATAATTACATTGTCTTTACAATATTCAATATACAAGAATGAATAATATAATACAGAAAATAAAGATTACATCAATTGGTTGATTCCTAAACTAAAGTCTTCATTAAATTCTTCATCTTGATCTTCTCCAAGGCTTGGTAGATCTTAGAAACCTGTAGAATAAGAGAAAATGAAAGAATCTATCTAGTAACAAGTGTCATTGACACTTGGTAGTATAAAGAACTAGAAATGCAAGTGATAAGCCTTGCAGGGAGGTATCAAGTCCCAACCAAAGCCAAAGGGTAGCCAGCAGTTTTTCTCCATCATGAGCATAATGCTATGTTCTCTCCCTTTTCTCTCTAATAATTAGATAAGTACCTTCTAGATATCAGGTGACTATTTTTTTCTTGAGGTAATTACACGACTGATTTTTATTATGTTTAAGTTGATTTCTTAACCATTCAGTTAAAAAATACAGGTTGCAACTCATGCACAACTGAGAAAAATATGATCACATACGTAGAAAATATTAGTTACAAACTTATGAGAAAAACTGATAAAATATAAGTTACAACTAGTACGCAACCGAGAAAATACCAATTGTAGCCAAGGCGCAAACGAAAAAAATACAAGTTGCAACATATGGCAACTGCGAAAATATCAGTTGCAACCCATGCACAACCGACAAAATATCAACCTATATGCATCTAAAAAAAATTAGTTATAACCCCTGCGTAACTGAAAAAATATGAGTTGCAACTCGTACACAACTAAGAAATACCCATTGCAATCCACTCAAATTGCTAAGAAATCAGCTTAGATTTAATAAAAATCAGGGCGTCTGATTTTGTAGCAAAATCTAATTAGATAACACCTATTATAATCTTTTTTCACATGTTCTCGTTGTAGGGTCCTAATTCCTAAAGCTCCATCCAAAATTCATATTCTGGTTTCCCTTATAAGTTAATAATTCTAATTGCCATTCGACATTATAAAGATATAAGGAGGTCCTAAACAAATCTTATTTTTGCAAACAATTAAAGAGGTTACCTTCTAATCGTTTTTTTCCTCTGGAATGTTATACAATGACAGCGAAATTACAGGCTGACAAAATAAATTTCACGACGAAATAATACGGAAGTTCTTGAATATCCGTAATTGCCATGAATGCAAAAGGAGAGGAAACGAGTGTGCGCTCATCCCAAAACATTGGGGTGGAATCGACCTTTCAAACACTCCACTACGACTTCTTGAGTTCTTGCTTGAGTACCTTGGAGCGGTGGAGACACAAGTTAGCACGCCGCGCCGCACGGAGAGCACCACCCTAAACGCCATGCCACCCTCCTCGACCCCTATCGTGGTCCTCAGCGACACCGAGAGCGGAGACGACGAGGCCGCCTTCTCGAGGCCGGCGGCCGAGTACTTCACCTCGTCCCTGTGCACCCAAGCCGAGGTCGACGCCCTCTGCGAGAAGCACGGCGTCCCGAAGGAGTTTGCGGCGCGACCGGCCGGTGAACTGCACGCGTGCACGCCGCCGCCACCGGGGGCCGTCTGTGTGTACGCGCACGCGCTGGAGTCCGGCCTGCGCTTCCCGCTTCACCCCTTCTTCTCCGAGGCGCTCTCGCACTTCGGCCTCGCGCCGGGCCAGCTCACGCCCAACGGTTGGCGCGTCTTGGTGGGCTTCGTCGTGATCTGCCGCTCCGCCGGCGTGCCGCCGTCGCTCGCCGCCTTTCGGCATTTTTTCTCTGTCAGGACGAGGTTCTGGTCCTTCTTCGTGTCCAAGAATGGCGCCGGGGCGCTCTTCACTGGCCTGACCCATTCCAAATCCGATAGAGAGTGGAAAAGGGGCTTCTTCTTCCTGACGTCCTCGCAGCCATGGCCGTGCCCCGTGCACTGGGGCGAGCAGCCGTCCAAGATCTTCACCACAAGTCCGGTGCTATCGAGCCAGGATAATAAATCGGTGGCGAAGATAGTATACAGCCATGGCCCGGCAGTTGATCTCCGGACTTACCTCTCGGTGGCCGATCTTGCCGCAGCCTTCTCCACTAACCCCACCGAGGCACCACCACCACCGTCACTCCAGCTTTCTCCTCGATCTACTGGTTCCGAAGGTAATAAATCGCGCTCGCGTCCAGCACTCCTGATCTGTTCCCCTTTGTCCAATTTGCAGATAATTTACTACCGTTCTGTGTGCTAGGAATGGATCTATCAGCGGACGAAGCTGTGGCTCCGCCGGAGAAGATGGAAGCCGAGCCGGTCGGCGACACGCCGCAGTTGTCCAGCAAGAAGAGGAAACTGGAGGAGGTTGCCACTGCAAAAGACGGACTTCGCCGTTCTGAGCCGAACACGCCGCCTGCTGCCCGACCGGGCTTGCATGCCCCGCCGTTGTCCGGTTGCTTGGCGCCCGGCCTGCGTGCCCCGCCGGTTTCCGATCAGAACCCACGGCACTTGCCCGTGCCCGACGCACACGGCGGCGACGGCGCCGACTGGGAGGAAGCGTGGAAGGTACTGGATAGCATCGTCCCGCCGGGGCGCCAGCACGAGTTCGCGGCGGCGAAACCATCCAACGTCGTCAAGTCGAGCTTCGTAGCATTTCGCCAGGTACGCTAATACGTACAGTAACTAGATGCACTCTTGGCGCAAATCGCCCACCGGTTGGTCATAGCGTTTGTGCGTGTTGCGGCGGCAACGCCGGCAAGTGCAGGCCGCGAACTACGTGTCATACTCCCTGAACTACGCGCTGGAGCTGGATGAGAAGCAGAGAGCGCATGAACGCGACATCGCCGTTCTGCGTGAGCAGCTGCAGAATGCGAAGGCCGAGCTGGCCTCTGCGAAGCGGGTCATGGAGGCAGAAAGGAAGAACGCCCAGGCCGAGCTCGCCGCAGCGAGGCAGGCGACGGCGGCAGAGGTGGAAAGCGCCAAGACGGCGGCGGTGCAGCAGTTCCTGGGGTCCAAGGAGTACACGCGGCGGGTCGCTGAGCAAGCGCTGCCGGCGTACGAGCGCGGCGCGGAGGACATGAAGGGAGTCGCGCTCCGGCTGAACCCACGCCTCGACGCCGCAAGCTGGTCCTGCCGCTGCCCGCTGGATTAGCTCGTCGCGGCTGGCTCACCCCGCGGCTTGATTAGCTAGCTCACTGATTAGCTTGGAACTCGTAGCAGCTTATGTTAATCATTCTGTAGTCTGTACATGGGAGACTGCTCTAGAGATCATTGATGAAATCGTGGAATCTGATCAAGAAATTGCTGCGAAATGCTCTCTCGTTCTTAGATTCTTCATCACTGTTTTCGGCAATTTCATTGCGTGACCGTGAGCACGATTGCCTTTTTTTAATACAGAAAGTGAATAATATACTACTCCCTGAGATATTTTTTAATTAACTTAAACTTTGTACATCACGTGGAGTAATACCATGAAGATGTCAACTACACGCAGCGTCTGCACCAACAAAATATTCAAAAACATCAGAGATACACATAACAAAAAAAAAGAGAAATAAAAAACAATCAAATATAGCTGTGGTAATAAAACAATCCCAACAACACATTCTAACCACCGCCTAAGACAGCACTAAGGCTTCTAGGAAGTCTTTTGCAAGTCTCAAGAATTTGGTTGAGAGATTTAGATAATCTGGTAGGTTTGTTTTCTTTTCTCTCTTTTTAGGCCTATGGTCTCCTAGATAGTTTCTTGCTGCTATCCTCTAGCAACAACCCTTTGTACCATAGAAACTTCTCGTAAATTATAAATATAAACAGTGGGAAAATTCATTTATTTACCTTGGAAAAAAGACAGCACTAGGACTATACGAGAGATTTTTTAAAATCAACACCTCTAAGAAGGAAATAAAGCGGAAGCGTTATCGTCGCTAGATCGAAAATCTTAGGTTTTCACCCTGGAGGAAGTCCTATTTCACAAAACAATGACTTCAAAGCCACATGTAAAAGCAATGAAAGCCAAATGTTTGACTTTCACCCTAAAATAACGACCCAGTACACGAAAAGCACCACAAAAAATGCAGTTCAACTGTGCGCAACCACCCCCCTGGTAAGGTCGCTTCTTCAAGTCATCAAACACCTGACCGATAGGAAGAACATGTGCGACAAGTCTTCACCGCAACCAATACACTACTGCACCATTGCAAACATCTCTCAATATTATGGAAATCAATAATTTAACATGTCCCATGACACCAAACAAGAAACCAAGCTTCCCTCTTGAAGCCACACTAGCTGAATATAAGGCACGTGTAAACATGTCAATTCCTATCTAGATACCAAGTGAGACTGGAACTCGTCGACATCGGGACCGAGGAGGCCGACATGAAGCAACTCGATGACTTGGAGCTTGAAAAATAGCACTATTAGACCACCTTTATTCTTCGATTCAGGCACGAAGGCCTCCTGTAACATCCCAGATTTTTTTTAAAAAAAACGCGACCCATGGGCACTAGCACCCAGGGCATATTCTTATAGAAGAAGCTAAATGAGCCACAAATCCACGTTCGAGGAGATTCGAACCAGGGTTGCGGGGCAGCCACCAACTCGAGCTAACCATCAGACCCTCCGGTCATTCTCACATCCCAGATTTAGAGGCTACAAAAAGAGAGAATACAGATGTGTGCATTGCATTCATGCATAGAAAATCCGCGGAATTTTCGAGCGTTCATTTAAAACAATAAAAGATCGAGGTTTCTCTTGTGTCGATGGAATTGATGTAGGTCATCGACACAAGTGCGATAAATTTCGACATGATCTGTGTTGAATTATTGTGTTTTCAGGGGAAATGATTTGAATTCAAATTCAAATATGAAAGATAAAAATTCAAATAAGAATTTGAATTGGAATTCGAAATTAAACAAGTATATAAATATAATATGTACACGTAGACACATTCGATAATTAAATTATTTACACTTTATTACAAACTTGTATATTAATAAATGATTTAAACTTTATTAAAAATAATATTATTCAATTATTTACAAGTCCCATAAAATAAATCAAATTACAAAGAATACAACTTTTTCCTAAAACTAAATAATGATCTTCTCAATCCTCTTGTTCTTCTTTTCCTGCAATAAGAAAAACAACAAACTATGGCTATTTTAGTTTTGGAACACAACTCATGGATATTAGGAACTTGTCCTAATATCTAAACTATGGCTAGAGGGATTAATATCAATTTAAGGCAACAAGGGACTATGGATTATCCTGGATCATCTTGGACAAGTAGGCAACATGGACAAAGCAACATTGAGTGATCCATTTTCCTTTAGATAAGGGACAAGTGGCAACCTTGATATATTTATATTGTAGCAACAAAGGCAACTAATAAACCCTGTAACTTAGTCAAGTTCCTAATTAGAAATGCTACATTAGAATTATAATGGTTCTCTGCTAGTACTGATTACCAACAGGACCCTAAGGCATCACTTAACCTTGTCTAAACCAATTGAAAGTTTCAGTTACACATAAATCCGTTATTAAGTAATTCATGATCAATCCACTTAACAGTACCAACAATAAAGGCCAACACGCGATGCATCACTTAACCTTGTCTAAACCAATTGAAAGTTTCAGTTACACATAAATCCGTTATTAAGTAATTCATGATCAATCCACTTAACAGTACCAACAATAAAGGCCAACACGGGATAAGAGCAAACCAGTCGTGCCTTGCACCTGGGGCAAACAAAGACCATTTGACAACATACACATGGAGAGGGAGCCACCTGTAAGCAGCTCACAGCACACATGCATATGCATAGGTGTTGGCCAAGCACACCTCCAGGACACCATATAGAAGGGAATTTCCTTGCAGCACACAGTTGCACATGATCAATCCATCGACTACTTTCCCTATTCATCCAAGAACATCACCCTCAGTTCATCAGTAGTTCTTATAGAACCACCAAAGAATCATCAGATAGATACACACCCAACCATCAGACCAACCCAAAATCCAACATGGTGATATCAGAGACGATTTCAAGCAGCTAGGAGGTGGAGGTGTGCCACGAGGAGGAGGTGAATGTTATCCACAAGAAGCGCGGTTTATTAAGAATCCACAAGAACAAGCTACTATCCAACAAGTTGTTAGACAACAAGTTAAGCGTAGCATCTCTTGTTAGTTTGCATAGTCAGATGAGAGGAAATCGAAGAAAAGGGACACAGTCATCCCATCTCACTAACCCTCGACTAGGTTTTCACCTAGGAGGATAGAGAGATGGGTTTCTATCATAATGGCATTGAAGTGATATGTCAATATCATCACCGAGAAATAAAAATCCACATAAAAGCATCTGTTCTTATCACAAGTTTTTGCCTTAGCCTTTGCATCATAGGTTAGGCCAAGATATCAAGTGCAACATTTGTTCTTATTATCAGGGGCCAATAGAAAGAGATTTACCATCATAGAGGGGAGCTAGATCACCCAGCTGAGCTGGTGATTCCTGGCAAAACCAGGAGCTCATACCTTATAGAGAGAGAAAGAGAGAGAAGGCAACAATGTACACATAAGTAAATCCCACCAAGTAAACCATGTCCAGGAAAGTAATTCCAGGCCAACCAAGTAGTACATAGCCACAACAAAGCCACGTCAAGTATACCAGCAAGCTCACATCAGGTAAATCATGTATCTGCAAGCAATGATAGTTGCATCTTGCATGTCTAATCCCATTAGGAAAATATACAGATGGATAACTCTAGTATTTCTATTGACTGAACTTTACAGGTCCAGTCAGTCAGTCAGGTAGGACAAACCATCATGCCAAGGATGAGCAAATCATTCAAATAGAGGCATAACATTAAATCACCTCAATTGAATTTAACATTCAGTTTTGACAATAAGAGTAAAATAACATAAGCTACCGAGCTTTGCATAATTAGAATGATTCAAAGTAATCAATAAGCCACCAGCATGGTATCTAGCCACAACAAGCTATCAATTAAGAACAATCGTATTTAACCAGAAATAATTAAACATAAGTCACACATGCTTAGGATGTCTACATCATCAAAAAAGGAGAAATTTACACAAGCACAAGCCACCAATGCATGATCATAGACAGAGTCGAGAAGGGGAATTAGCTCACATTGCAGTCCAGAGATGAGATGCAGAAGTCGACGACGGGGTTGCGTCCGTGGCACCATCCCGCTGGCGTCGGGGTCGAGGAGGCAGTGGCAACAACAACATCACCACCACAACTATCACAACAGCACCACCAATACACGGATGCTGGGGTTGCACACCAGTGGCCGTAAGTCGGTGTCGAGAGGGGAGTTGAAGTTGTCGACGAGGTCGACTAGGAGCTTGGGAATGTCGTCGAAGGGTGCAGACCGAGCCACGGGAGCACGCCAACGTCTGCATTGACGAGCGCCAGGGTTACGCCGTCCTCGCACATGTGTGTGATAGGAGGCGTCGTGGTGGCGGAGGTAGGCGGAGAAGGTCGTCGCAGCAACGCCTACTAGCGGCCGGCAGCGAGCAGAACCACCACCGGTAGCAGCTAGGGTCCCAATTATCTTTCAAAATACTAAAATTAATGAATCTTAATAAATATTAAATCTATCTAAAATCTAACTTTAATTACTTATTCAATAATTGTTTCTTTTAAGTTATCTCTAATCATAATATATTCCTAATTCAATGTCATAAACACTTAAAATATGACCTAAAATCTAAATATATTAAAGGAATAAATAACATTGTTCTTCAACTATCTTTGTGTATTAATAAGTTAAACAATATGCATGTTCATTTTCTATTAAAAGCCTTCGATGCAAATTAAAATTACTTCTTCCATGTCTTCACCCTTTCTAAGTAATTATTTAATAATAGGTAAGAAAATATAATAAGCCCGGAAGCAACTATTTTAGGATCCTTATTAAACAAATACATGTCCTATTCTACTAGATTTTTATAAACTTTAGATGCAAGATAAATTGTTAATGTAATGTCTTCATCCTTGATAACCTTATGTGATCAAGTAGTAGAAGATATGAACTCTAAATTGTTACTTTTAGGTCATTAATCTTAGTACCCATTCCTTTGTGTGTAACACACCACTCCTACCAACTATAAAATCAACCATGTTTTGTAATGTCAATGTACTTTACTTTATGTGTTCATGTCTAACTAAATCATGCAAGTACTATATGATTATAGAACCCATCTTGTTTAAAATACATATAATACTTACTTAGGAAACTCAATGGAGAATGATAGTAAACCATAGAAGCAAATAGTTCCTATTTGAAGTAATTCTTGTTCATTAAGAAACATGTTCTTCAAAATGTTATTCTGTTGAAGTAAATAACAATTAGTCATTCACCACGCTTTATAGGACTTAAAAACTGACACTTGTGCTTTACATGTTAAGATCATGTCAATTACTACTCCTTGTGTGAATTTTTATGCTTTATATACCATTGATAAGAGGTACCAAGTCAACCAAGCCCTAATAGAACCTTGTTTGTGCCACCACTCTAAAAGTGCCACAAACCCTAAACAAATCATCACAACTCACTAATCATAAATCATCAGGGTTAGGTCACGCTTAAAACGATTGCATCTCATACTATGCATTATAGCATATTTTCCAGTTCTTTAAACATTGTCCTTACCGGACAATTGCGCTATTTGAGAATTTGGAGTTATCACATATCGAAGCTTTTGCCTGCATAATCTTGCAATCAAGAAAGGCAAGTTCATCATTTGCTCATGTCATTTGAATTTATTTTTATCAAATTACTTGCAAAGTACTATACTTATCTCTCCTGCATTGAAAAGCAAATGATTATTTTTAAAATTATGAATATGACTATATGGTGGGCAATGGAACCATGGTTTGAGATAAGGGTGGAGGTTCCATTGCAACTCGGAATGTATTCACATAGCATTAACAACAAATGTTTACCAATGATTCTAGAGCCATATATTACGTGTTAACCATAATATATATAATGGCTCTAGGGAAGTCGGTTGTACATTTTTCCTTTCGCATATCAACGGTTTCCTATTTGCCATAGTTGTGGGGTGCTGCTGGTCCCATAGTAAGGTTGAGAGGCCATTAAGCTCTCCGGTCCAGGTTGGACATCTTGTGCAATAGGGTCTACGATGGATTTGTATCATGGTCAAGGGTTGCCGTTGAGTGATCGAAGACCCTCTGAATACAAAAGGGTGGGTATGAAGGGTTGCGTAATTGGACAGTAGTTGGCTTGGATCTTACACCTTACCTCACACCAAGAAAGTGTGGACGAGCTCGCGACTCGGTTGGCAACAAGGATAAGTTATCTTATGGGTAAATTAACACACCGCTGCAGAGTGTATTGAATTGTGACATGTCACTCCTTGTTTCGGGAAGGAGAACGCAGTAGGAAAGGAACTCCATGAAGTTCTAGTCAACCTGTGAAGAGTGATAGACATAGTTTTTCAGAATAAAATAAACATTTTGAAGAAATGATTATGAAAACTTGCATTTTCCTACGACTTTCTGGTATGTGGCTGTAGCTAGTGCATGATACACGTATTTCTATTATTGAACTTGATGAGTACGCTCGTACCCATCCGTTGCCTCTTGAAGTCCCTACTTAGATTGGGAGGCATCCAAGGAGAAGCTATCGTGAAGTTCGAAGACGGAGGGGTCAACCAATAGAAGGGCAGGAGTTAGTCAATAAAGTTGATGAAGTCAACATCTATATATTCCATAGTGGAAATCTAGTCTATAAGTAGAAGGGAACCTATTCCCTAAACCTAGTACCTAAATAGCTAGGGTTCTAGCATAGTTCTCTAGCAAGCCAAGTACCTCTAGATATAGAGTTAGTAATAAATTAGTCTACGAGTTCTTCTTTTCGAGTTTTATTTGCAGTGTTACCCCAATGTAAAGTAGTAGGAGGGGTAGGAGCCCCATTGTCATGCCTCACTGAGCGATGCATCCCTGCCAGCTGTCACTCCTCGCGCTGCCAACCTCCAAACAAGGAGGGGTAGGAGCCCCGTGATACGTCGTAATCGTATCTATAATTTTTGATGCTCCATGCTTGTTTTACACCAATTGCTATATGTTTTGTTTACACTTCATTGCACTTTATACATTTGGGATTTCTATTTTCGTGCCCTCAGGTCCTTAGTTCTACTCAGTTTTCCCCAGCTCCTTAGATTTTCCTCAGTTTTCTCCAAGCCCTTGTTTGAAACCCGCAGAAGCAGCTCAGACGGCAGGATTCCCGTTTAGTTGACCGTTCTGTCATGTGTGGGGCCGCGTCGTGTGGGGCCGGTAGAAAGGGACCGCGTGGGACGAGGACGAGACCGCGTTTGGTTGCGCACGTGAGCGGGAGCTGGGTTCCGTCTCTCTCGGCCCCAAATTGGCATTATTAAGAGCACCTTTTCCCCCTCTTTTCTCTCTCGTCCTTTTCACCAAATAAGTATCAAATCTAGAGAAGTTTGCATTTCTGTCTTTCTTCAATTATTTGTGCCTTTTGGCCCTCGTTGTTTGCCCAATATGGCAGCAAATCTAGTAGGGATCCCAATCTAGTACTCCCTCTGGTCCATATGTATGTAGTTAAATCTAGAAGCAAATCTCCAGGGTAATGTACGATAAATTCACGAGTCATAGTAAATCGAGAAAACAAAGTAGGGCCAACAAAATATAGTAGAATAGGGATAGATAATAGGGATCCCTCCCTAGATAATAAGCTGCATACACAGCAGCCAACATAGTAACAGGTTCGAGGTTCTTCACAACATCATCATACTAACAACATAACAACAAGGGATCCCTAGCTAACAACAAAGGGATCCCAACTACAAAATGGGAGGCAGCAGCACACGTCCAGGACTCCGCCTACCCCATCTGGCTCTCCCTCCACTTGTTGTTGCTTTGCTCCCCTTGGGAGCCTTGGGCTTGAGCGGAGGCATGCGCCCGGCGGAGATCTCCACCCGGCCGCATCGCTGCGGATGTGCATGCCGAGCGCC
>NC_061508.1:282486545-282522209 GCF_022539505.1 Lolium rigidum
TTAGATAAGTTGATACCAACTGGATATATCTTTGCAAATGGCTGATAAATCTACTGCTATTCCTGTTGGTATATGTGAGGACGTTCCTGTTCAAGTTACTAATAATTGCTTAAAATTAACTGATTTTGTTGTGTTGGAAATGCCTGAAGATGATAATATGTCTATTATTCTTGGGAGACCTTTTCTTAACACCGCAGGGGCTGTTATTGATTGCAATAAAGGAAAAGTTACTTTCAATGTCGATGACAAGGAGCATACCGTTTATTTTCCCAAGAGGATTGATAAAGTATGTGGAGTTAATACAATTTCTAATGTGAGAACCATCAAAGTGGGAACTATTGATTGTCCAATATATGAACCTAAAGAAGAATATCAAACTCTTATGATTGGATCTATATCAATTCAATACAAGGTAACATGATTGATTTGAGGTTTATTTCTTCTTATGTCATGTAAAATTTATTTGGTGGCAAAACTTGATCAACCTTGTTAACAAATACATTTTATATGCATAGAAGAGCTAAACAAAATTTCTTTCTTCCTCCACTTGCTTCACTTGCTGTAGCACTACTTATTTTGCAAGATGCTTTGTTGCTTAGGGGTTTGAAAATCTTTTTCTGTCCTGTAATAATAATTTTGACACCCAGAAATGCGCATTTTTCAAAGTTCTCAAAAGTTCACAAAAATTATACTGTTGGTCTTATTTTTCGAAGAGGCATCTGGGAGCACCTAGGGATGACCAGTAGGGCACCACAGGGCTGCACCCCACCAGCCGGCGCGGCCAAGGAGGGGGGCGCGCCACCCTGTGGTGTGGGCCCCTCCTTGCCCCACTTACTCATCTCTTCCTCCCATCTCACTCTCTCTCTCCCAAAAAACTCGTACTCATTTTCTCTCACTCGCGTTTCTGCTCAAGAGCTCAAGATTTCTCGATCTCTTTGCTCAGCCCAGATTTCTGTCTGAAATTTGGCACATTTGCTCTCCGGTATGTGACTCGTCCGATTATCCAAGTAGAATTTTGTTTGGTTGAGTATATCTTGAATATTTTGCTGCTGTAGGTAACATGTTTAGTGAGCTTGCATGCTTGTTCTAAGTGGTAAAAACTAGTTTTGATGCATGTTTAGTACTCTACCAAGTTCCTATAGTAGTTTCCCTCAATTATATGTCCCCAAATCAAATTTTATAATGCTTGTTGAAAAATTTCAGAAAATGGAGTGGAATAGGCACCAACTCAACCAACAAGAATTGGAGGTGCAACAGGTTATGAGAGTTCACCGCGAAGAGGGAGTATACCCCTCTTACTACCCGTGCGTTGATTTTATGAGAAGTGCAGGAATCTTGCAAGATGTTCAAATTCTGATTTCCAATGCAGGTTTGGGAAATTTTGTTGTTGGTGAACCATACCAATATGCAAAACTAACCATGTCCGTAGTGCAGGATTTTGAATTCAATTGGTCCCAGACTAACCCCATGGTTCGATACAAAATTTATAATAAAACTGTCAACTTGCCATTCGATGATTTTTGTGCAGCAATTAGAGTGCCACAATGGGGATCATGCGAGAAGATAAGGGGACTGCCGCAGGAGCTCTTGAATCTCTACAAGATGATTTGTCAAGGAAGGAGCTTCTCAGAGGATAGTGGTAAAATCAGTAGTATTCAATTCCCAGCTATTCGCTACTTTGCTTATTTCATCACCAAGTGCGTTCTTGCTAGAAAGAATGCAAGTAAGTTATCTATCCAGGATTTGGCTTTCCTAGCTACTGCATTACAAGGCGATAGGACTTATAACTTGCGTGCTTTGATAGCCTATAGACTTGCTACTAACCGTGAGAAGGGAGGAATTTTGTGGAGGTCTTATCGCCTCTCGCTTATTAGCTATGCACGGTGTAGAACCTCACCATCTTGATATTCAGCTCTCCATGGAGAAACTTGACATTGTCTCTATGATTAAACATGACTTTGTTTCTGATTTGTCTAATTTAAGTAACCTGTCTTACAAGATAACATTTTACAATAAAACTTGGAGAACAACTAAGAAAACTGAAAGGCTAGTAGGATTACCTGCACCTGTATTGTTTAACCTTGATTCCAGGAAGGATTGGTCAGTCACTGTAGGTGAGCTGAATGCATACATAGAAGGGGAAGGCCATCATGCAGGGGATGACACGGAGGAGGCCGAGGAACACCTCAACTTGTCATCCGATGCAGCGAGTTCTTCGCATCAATATTTTGGGCATGAGGATCCTTCACCCTTTTCTTCTGCACCGGGACCTTATTATGATCACGCCATGTATGATCCACCGGCGTGGAACCCTGACCCTCGCTGGGGTTGATCTCCACTTAGGCCAAAAGCCTAAGCTTGGGGGGAGGTATACCGGCATCACCCATTCTTTGAATATTATAGTTGTTGGATACTTGTACATACTTGTTTAGCTTCTTAAAGTGGTTTTCTAATAAGAGGGAGATGATATTTGGGGAAGTGCTGATTGAAAACAGATTCTGGACTGATACCAAAAAAATTCTCAAAAACAGCCAGAACGTTATTTTGCGAAGCCAATTTTTGAGCATGTTCCCCAGGTTATTATCTAACTTTAATTAGTTGAACACTTTTCGAGCTGAGCAGCGGAAGAATTTCTTAAAAATCGATTACTGTACTGCTGTCAAGTTTGACGAATTTCTGCTGCTTTGTGTTTATGTGACTCTTTTAGTTTTCATTTTCTTGTTTTTGCCTTGTTTCGTTCCTAAAACACAAAAAGACAAAAATATTTTTGTTGTTTCTCTTTACCATTTGTTTATTTTGGTTTCTTGCTTTTATTTTGCTTTGTTTGCTATCGTTGGTTTGCTATAAGAAAACCCAAAAAGATTTTGCTTTGTTTGCTTGTTTCCTTTTGTTCTTGTTTCCAATTCGAAAACACCAAAAATATTTGTTGTTCTTCTTTGGTTTTGTAAAGTTCATTATGGAGTTCAGTGGTCTTCGGTGGCTGGAGCTTGGCTTTCATTCCATATTATTCAAACTACACAAGTGAAAAGGCAATAATGACGATCTACGACAATTCGACTGTGGTGAGAGGCTGGTATGAACTCTATTTGTTTTCATTTTTGTACATATACTCATCCATGTGAGCGCATGCGTAGTTGGTTCATGTGAGGTATATGTCATTTAAGAAAGTCTAGTAGTTCATGATCTCTCATGATTAGCTCCAATTTATTAATATGAGTAGCATGTCATAAATATTTGCTTGCATTGTTTTATTCATAGATAGGTATGATATTGTGGTATCCTCCTCTGAATAATTCATTTGAATCAACTTTGCACATGCTCACGCATGCATATGACTGAACAAAAGTCAATTAAGCATCGATGATTTACTTTACCTCAGAGTTCTTGTATCACTTTTATGCCTCCGTTAATTTATTTTGTCGCAAGCATGATTATGACGGTTATTGCTCTCTTGATTGTCGCTTCCCAGTCTATTGCTAGCCTTCACTTATACTGAGCGGGAACGCTGCTCGTGCTTCCAAACCCCTGAAAACCAAGTTATTCCAAAGTGTCCACCATAAATACCTATGCATGGCATTTCAAACCATTCCAAGTAAATTCTCATGTGCTACCTTTAAACCTTCAAAATGCTTCTCAATTTGTGTCAATGTTTTATAGCTCATGAGGAAATATGTGGTGTTTATCTTTCAATCTTGTCATTTACTCCTGATAGACTTTCATAATGGACTAGTGGCACATCCGCTTATCCAATAATTTTGCAAAAAGAGCTGGCAACGGGGTTCCCAGCCCCAATTAATCAACTTTCATTAATAATTCTCTTCACATGTTTTGCCCTGATTTATCAGTAAGCAACTTAAATTGCAAATAGACACTCCTCCATGGTATGTGATTGATGGAAGGCACCCGAGGATTCGGTTAGCCATGGCTTGTGTAAGCAAAGGTTGGGGGGAGTGTCATCCATAATAAAACTAAAGTACGTGTGTAAACAAAAGAGAAGAGGGATGATTTACCTTGCTGGTAGACATAACGTCCTTCATGGGAGCCGCTCTTGAAAGTCTGGTTGACGAGGTAGTTAGAGTACCCACTATCATTCGTTGACAACAACAAACACCTCTCAAAATAATTTTACTCCTGTTTTACAAATGAAAAGCTCTAGCACATGTTAATCCCTGCTTCCCTCTCGCGAAGGGTCAATCTTTTACTTTTACATTGTGTCTCCATCCTTTCTTTGAGCACCTTCTTGAGAGCACAACTGTCATTCTTAGTATAATATGCTTGTCCCAAAATGTGATTAACTGTGGTATAACTTTGATGCTTTTATCTTTGATAATCTCTACTTACAGCTTTCCCATATACTTCAAAGGTGCCCGAGCATTTATGTTTACAGCTTTCCCATATACTTCAAAGGTGCCCGAGCATTTATGTTTTGCTGTACAAATACGGGCAAGCGAGATACCACTTTATCATATCCTTTTATGAACATTGCAATCCTGCTGATAGACATGATTCATGATGCTTATTATTTATTTGTTGGTACCTTTTCCATTATTGACATAGCTATTAGATGATTTTATTTGCATGTATCTTATTATGAATTGCTTAAGTACTTGCCATATCATGAGAATATTTACATCATATGAACAAATGTGTTCGTGAAAGTTCTTTTATCGCACTCAGTTGTTAACTGAATTGCTTGAGGACAAGCAATAAGCTAAGCTTGGGGGAGTTGATACGTCCAAAACGTATCTACTTTCCCGAACACTTTTGCTATTGTTTTGCTTCTAATTTGTGTATTTTGGATGCAACTAACACGGACTAACGCTGTTTTCAGCAGAATTGCTCTGGTGTCTCGTTTTTGTGCAGAAATCCAACTTTCAGGAAAATCCCCGGAATTAATGCTCAAGGGCTTATTTTTCCAGAAGATTCATGGAGCCAGAAGGGCAGGCCAGGGGGGGCCATGGCCCCCACACCATGGGCCGGTGCGGCCTAGGAGGGGGGCGCGCCGCCCTATGGTGAGGCCCCCTCGGCCGGCCTCCGATGCCCTCCTCTGGACTACTTAACACCTTCGACCTAAAAACGCACGGGGGTTAGACGAAATCGCCAGAAGACATCCAGAACGCCGCCACCATCGCGGAACTCCGTCTCGGGACCAGAAACTCTGTTCTGGCACTCCGCCGGGACGGGGAATTGGAGGAGATCATCGCCATCATCACCACCGACGCCTCTCCATCGACCATCCATGTTTCCCCCATCCATGTGTGAGTAATTCCCCCGCTGTAGGCTAAAGGGGATGGTAGGGATTGGATGAGATTGGTCATGTAATAGCATAAGATTGTTAGGGCATAGTGCCTAGTGTCTGTAGTTGGTACTTTTATGATATTGTTGCAACTTGTTATGATTAATGCTTGTCACTAGGGCCCGAGTGCTATGATCTCAGATCTGAACATGTTATCAATTCATGATGATATTCATTGCTTTATGATCTTACCTGCAAGTTGTATACACGTATTGTTGTCCGGAACCCGAGGCCCCAAAGTGACGAAATTGGGACAACCGAAGGGGAAGGCGGTGATATGAGGATCACATGTGTTCACGGAGTGTTAATGCTTTGCTCCGGTGCTCTATTAAAAGGAGTACCTTAATATCCAGTAGATTCCCTAGAGGCCCGGCTGCCACCGTGCTGGTAGGACAAAAGATGTTGTGCAAGTTTCTCATTGCGAGCACGTACGACTAAATATGGAACACATGCCTATTGATTGATTTGTACTTGGATACCGTTTTATTACTATCTGCAAATGCCCTACCTTGATTGTTACATGAGTTTCTCTCATCCATGCAAAGCCTGTTCATCCATCCCTGTGCCTACAGTATTTTAATCCTGCTGTTTACTATAATCACTATTGCTGTCTTTGTTACACTGATGCTGATATTTCACTACTGCTACTGCTGTAAAAGTGTTACTACTGATAAACTCTTGCGAGCAAGCCTGTTTCCAGGTGCAGCTGAATTGACAACTCCGCTGTTAAGGCTTACAAATATTCTTTGGCTCCCCTTGTGTCGAATCAATAAATTGGGTTTTACTTCCCTCGAAGACTGTTGCGATCCCCTATACTTGTGGGTCATCAGTTCTCCACTAGTAGGTTTAAACTACATGATGCAAGAGCTTAATCATGATCTACTTGAGAGCTCAAAACAATTTCCAAGTATCAAATTATCCAAGACAATATGAGGCATTTTCTGTTTCCAACCAAATAACAATAAGTGCAATAGCTTCCAGCTTTTGTCATGAACCTTAAAAGTAAAATGAAGAACACCAGTGTTCATATGAAAAAGCGGAGCGTGTCTCTCTCCCACACATGGATTGCTAGAATCCGATCTTATTCAAACAAAAACAAAAATAAAAACACACAGACGCTCCAAGTAAAGCACATAAGATGTGTCCGAATAAAAATATAGTTTCACTAGAGGTGACCTGATAAGTTGTCGATGAAGAAGGGGATGTCTTGGGCATCCCCAAGCTTAGACGCTTGAGTCTTCTTGAAATATGCAGGGATGAACCATGGGGGCATCCCCAAGCTTAGGCTTTTCACTCTTCTTGATCATATATCATCCTCCTCTCTTGACCCTTGAAAACTTCCTTCACACCAAACTTCTCATAAAATTCATTAGAGGGGTTAGTACTCAAAAAACTTTAATCCACTTTAGTCCTGTAGTGACACATTGAAAGAACTCAATAAAACATTAGCTACAGCTCTCCACGTCTAGAAAGCCTCACTTAAAGTCCACAAGAGACAATGCAAAAAACAGAGACAGAATCTGTCAAAACAGAACATCCAGTAAAGACGAATTTTTAAGAGGTACTTCCGTTGCTCAAATCAGAAAACTCAAAAGTAATGAAAGTTGCGTACATATCTGAGGAACACGCATGAAAATTGGCAGAATTTTTAGAGTCTCCTACAGAGAGATTTACTCAAATTCGTGACAGCTAAAAATCTGTTTCTGCGCAGAAATCCAAATCTAGTATCAACCTTCTATTAGAGACTTTACTTAGCACAACAATGCAATAAAATAAAGATAAGGAGATGTTGCTATAGTAGTAATAACTTCCAAAACACAACAAAACAGTAGCAAAATAAAAACATGGGTTATCTCCCAAGAAGTGCTTTCTTTATAGCCATTAAGATGGGTTCAGCAATTTTAATGATGCACTCGCAAGAAATAAGAGTTGAAGCAAAGGAGAGCATCAAAAAGCAAGTTAAAAACACATTTAAGTCTAACCCACTTCCTATGCATAGGAATCTTGTACACAAATAAATTCATGAAGAACAAAGTGACAAGCATAGGAAGATAAAACAAGAGTAACTTCAAAATTTTCAGCATATAGAGAGGTGTTTTAGTACCATGCAAATTTCTACAACCATATTTTCCTCTCTCATAATAATTTTCAGTAGCTTCATGAACAAACTCAACAATATAACTATCACATAAAGCATGCTTTTCATGATCCATAAACACATAATTTTTATCAAGCTCAAAAATAATAGGATCAAAACTTCCAAAACCACTTTTATCAATAATATAACAAGATGATTGATCAATCTCAAAAGATATGGGACTCCTAGATAAAGTCAATACCTCTCCAATCCCATTTTCTTTAGTAGTACAATTAATAATATCAAGTAACATAGGACCATCATCTAGAGATTTATCATAAACATTTGCCAAGCAAAAATCTTTAGTACCATGCATTTCGACATCAGGCACAAACAAAGCATTATCATAAGATTTATCAAAATAGCATGGATTATCATAGATAATAGGAGCATAATTATTCTCACAAGTTTTACTCATAGGGAATATTTCAAGAGAATCCACAGGAACATAACATTCATCCTCCTTTGGTAAGCATGGAGGACAATCAAATAGTGTAAGAGATAAAGAGTTACTCTCATTAGAAGGTTGGCATGGGTAGCTAATCCATTCTTCCTCCTTTTGTTCATCACTCTCCTCTTCTTTTTCCTCCAATGAGCTTTCAGTTTCATCAATTTCTTCTTTCACAGGTTCCTGCAAATTGTGAGTGCATTCTTGTGCATTAATGAGTCTCTCTTTATAATCAATAATGTAAGGATTATCGCTGTAGCTTTCTATGCAAAAATTAAGGATAGAAGAGACATAATATTTAAGGTCCTTACAAACAACACAAGTTTCATAATTTTTAACCATGAAGGATTCTATCTCAGAGGCTCCCATAAATATGAAAAATTGTTCTACCTCTTCGAACCCAAAATGAATATAGCTATTCCAATTATAGTTCTTAATTAAAAATTCCTCACTAAAGCCACATTGAAATTTAAGATGTTTAGCATCCTGTTTAGAGCAACAGTTTATATCATGGCGTTCAAGCAAGATTTTAGCAATTGTATTCAATTTTTCTATCACAACACTCATAACTTTACCCGTTCTCGATTCTCTATAATTCATATATAATTCTATAAGCTCCAAATAGGTTGTGGGTTCTCCCATAACAACAGTTTTTAATTTTTCGGTTTTTCAAATTTTTATGGATTTTCGGGTATATAGGAAAAATAAAACAAAACAAAAACAAAAGTAAACTAAGCAAAATAATACTAGACATAAATAAACTAAGCACAAATAAACTAGACAAAAGTAAACTAAGCAAAACAAAATAAAATAAAATAAAAACATAGATAGAGGTAGAGTGTACTCCCCAGGTGAACTTATGAGTAGAGCTATGCCTCCCCGGCAACGGCGCTGATACGTCTCAAACGTATCTATAATTTCTTATGTTCCATGCTACTTTTATGATGATACTCACATGTTTTATACACATTATATATCATATTTATGCATTTTCCGGCACTAACCTATTGACGAGATGCCTATTATCACCAGAATTTGACCGGATCAGAGGTGGGCCGCGATTGGAGATGGGCTTGAAGAATATACATAGAAGGGATACATGAATCGGCCTTTTATACCAAGTTTGGGCTA
This sequence comes from Lolium rigidum, assembly GCF_022539505.1. NCBI lineage: Eukaryota > Viridiplantae > Streptophyta > Magnoliopsida > Poales > Poaceae > Lolium > Lolium rigidum. The sequence goes on from NC_061508.1 coordinate 282,495,558, forward strand.
GATTGCCCATGTATCTGTATTATAGTAGATCGCATCTTATTTCGAAGTTAGAGTTTAACCCGTGCACGGTTAGGTGCACGCTCGAGATTAGAAAGTCCCCGGACTATAAATATGTATCTAGGGTTTATGAAATAAACAACAACCAACGTTCACCACAAACCAATCTCGGCGCATCGCCAACTCCCCGTCTCGAGGGTTTCTTCCGGGTAAGCACCATGCTGCCTAGATCGCATCTTGCGATCTAGGCAGCACTACGTTTATTCGTCATCCATGCGTTGCTCGTCATCGAAGCCTTTTTGATGGCGAGCAACGTAGTTATCATAGATGTTTTAGGGTTAGCATTGTTCTTCGTATCACATGCTATCGTCGTGCAACCCGTAAGCATCTAGCCGCCCTTACACCTACCTTGGGTGTAAGGGCGACACCCGCTTGATCATTATCTAGTAGATCCGATCCGTTATGATTGCTTGCTTGTTCTTCAAGGATTAGTTTAATATCTGCATTGTTAGGCCTTACGTGAGCTGGTCGAAGGATCCGAGTGGCGCGTAGGGTGTAGTTTGCTAGCCCTAGACAGGATGTTCCGAGGATCAACTTCGTGTTGGTTTTTAGGCCTTGTCTAGGGTCGGTTTACGATCACCGTGCGTGGCCGCGAGGCTCGATCACGAGTAGGATGTTCCGATTGTGCGGTGAAAACCCCAGATCGTAGTAGGTCGCTTCAGCTTTATCTTGATCAAGCGGGACCACCATCCGATCGTACACCTCGTACGCATCATGGGTGGATCGGCTCTTTGAGCCGATTCACGGGACAACCGAGAGCCGATCGAGGCTCGTATTTAATGTTTACGTGTATGCCATGCGGGAAACTAAGCGAGGCATTCTCCAACACCTTCCCGACCGGGTATAGGTCAGGTGGCACGCCCTTGCATCAGCATCGGACGTGCGTGCCGAAGGCTTTGCGGGCCGTCGCTCGGAGGGACCAGGGCCAGCCGCGGTCCTGGGAGATTCCCGGCTCTACGGTGTTGCCCGTCGCTGCCCGCCGGTGGGTTTCTGACCGCAACACATTCTGGCACGCCCGGTGGGACGATCTTCGACATCAACCACATCGCCATCTACATCTGAGATGGCGGAAGGCACTCCGGTCAAGTACGAGGATCTGACTGACGAGCTCAAGAAGAAGCATGACGAGATCAAGGCAGTCCTCGAAGCCGACCTCATCGGCTCTTTTCACAGAACCCGCTCACATGGCATCAGGTGGAAAGGGTTCTCGCCCGAAGGTGCGCTCGATGGAGTGGACCTGTCCACCCCGTCAGAAGAACGCACCAGGTCGCTGCGTCAGGAGATCAACTTCATGGTGGCTCATTCGCTGCACCGCCATTCTGAGAGCCTGGTGAACACTTTGGAGCGTGTCGCTCGCGCGTGATCCAGGAAATCATGAGCCATTAGTATTCTCCGTCGGGACCGGCTGCGGGGACTTACCAAGGAGAGATGCCACTCCGGTCCCGTCCACCGCTGCCGTTCGCGTTGGCAGCACCGAAGTGCCGAACTCATCGGCATACGTCGTCTACAAGATTGGTGGTGATCCTAGTGACTACCAATTCCTACATGAGGCGCCCAAGGAGATCCCGCACGGATACACGTGCGCATACGTGTCAGACTGCAGTAACTGGGCACTCTCGAACCAGGCTGCAACAGCAGGGACTTCTGGAACGGCGGGAGGAACGTCGGGAGCGGATCTTGAGAAGCGAGACGTGGCTAGCTAAGTACGCCACTCCGACAAACCTCCAGAGCTCAGCTCCTGCAGTTGGCTCAGAGCTGGAAAAGCAAGCATGGCTGGCTAAGTACGCCACCCCGGCGAATCTTCAGAGTTCGACGCCTGCAGCCATCGCCGCGGATCAGATTTGTACAATCCTGAAAGATCAGTTCGGCATGATGCCGAAAAGGAGGACAATCGGCTACCCTAATGAGTACGAATTGATCCCACTACCACCCAAATATCGGCTCCCCGATTTCACCAAGTTTAATGGATCAGATGGTTCCAGCTCCATCGAGCATGTGAGCCGATATTTGGCACAGCTGGGCACGATCTCGAGCATCGGACGAGCTGCGTGTGAGGTTCTTTGCACGGTCCCTCACGGGATCGGCTTTCGGGTGGTACACATCGCTGCCACCAAACTCAATCCGGACTTGGAAGCGGTTGGAAGAGCAGTTCCACATACGGTATCACTCGAGAGGCTTCCGAGGCTGGTATTGCCGATCTAGCACAAGTACGACGAAGCGCGGGGAAACAGGTGTCGAATACATCCGGCGCTTCGGGACCGTTAGGAACCGATGCTATTCGGTTTATGTAAGTGAAAAAGAAGCGATCGAGTTGGCGGTGGTGGGTCTCTCATCATCGATCAAGGACGTGGCCTCCCAAGCGAGACTACCCTTCATTGGCACACATGGTGCGGAAGCTGTCGGCATATGAACAGCGCCACCCGGATGTTTACCAAGACAAATTCAAGCGTGCGGTGGTCCTGGTTGAGGCGGACGAGGATGAAGGTGCTGCGGGAGATCAAGAGGTAGCGGTGGCTGAATGGACTCGGGCGGCAAGCCCGTGTCCTGTAAGTGGGTTAAGCCACAAGGTCCTCCAAAAGGATCCGACTTCGACGTGACCAAAGCTGAGCAGATTTTCGACCTCTTACTCAAGGAGAAGCAGCTAAAGGTACCCGAAGGTCACAAGATCCCCACGGTGCAGGAGCTGAACGGGAAGCCATACTGCAAGTGGCATAACACGTTCACCCACGCCACCAACGACTGCAGGGTGTGGCGTCGGCGGATCCAAATGGCGATAGAACAAGGGCGGCTAATTTTCAGCCGCGTACGCCATGAAGGTCGACACACAACCCTTCCCCGCCGTTAACATGGTGGAGTACACTTACCATGGAGGGTGCCAGCCAGGATTCTCGTGCAATATCAACATGGTAGGACCTAGGCACCACTCTGGTAAGGACGGAGATGAGGGCAGCTGCTCTCATAGCAAGGACACAGAGGGAGCCGCTCCACGCGATCGGCTCCGTCATGATGGCAAGCGCTACATCACAGAGAGAGAAGTGAGGAACGTAAGATATCAGCGACCTCTCTCTGATCACCTCCTCAACAAGTATGTGGGTCAATATGACCAACGCCGACGATACAACGACGATGATGAAAGAGATCGTCTGGCTAGGGACGCCAGGAGACAACGTCGGCATGATCGCGACAAGGAGAGGTATGAGCACCACGCCAAGGAAAAGTCGAGAGAGCAAGACGACGTGGATAGGCACTGGGACTGCCCCTTCTTCAGACACTGCTGGGATTCAGGAATAAGCCGATTGCCAACAATCGGCAACTGCCCAGAATGCAAACAAAAGAAGAAGGATGCAGCTAACGTGTCCGTGTTCAAGCGTCTAGGGCCTCTCCCGCCTCGGGACAAGCACGCTGAGTCCTCTCGGGTAGAAGATCTCGAGGAGCTGGAGGACGATGAAGAAGAAGACAAGTATCATCGGCCAAGGTGGTGCCACGATGGGCTCAGCCGTTCCCAAAAGCAAAGGGTTCAGCGACTACGTGGGTTGGAGGAAGGCCGAAAGGTTATACCTGCACACGTTGAGGAAGGCGCGGCCTGATCCGGCCGCTAAGATTCAGCGAACCACGGACGAAGAAGGTCGGCCACAAAGGAAAGAGTGGCGCCCCAGACAAAAGAAAGCCGATGATGAGACATCGGCTGGCACAAACATGGTGTTCATCCTTCCAACGGAGTTTAGTGCTCCAGGGGTATACGAAGCACCTGTGGCACAACTTGACTGCGGCCCACGGCCGGTCATTTTCGAGAAGCCACGAGAAAGAAGCTACAGGCATCTGAAGGCCCTATACTTGCGAGGTTACATCAATGGGCAGCCTGTTAACAAGATGTTGGTGGACACCGGAGCGGCAGTTAACATTATGCCATACTCCATGCTACGTCGGTTGGGACGCTCTAGCTCGGATCTGATCAAGACCAATGTGACACTGAGCGATTTCAACGGCCAAGCATCTGACGCACAAGGTGTTCTGAACGTGGATTTGACCATAGGAAGGAAAACTGTCCCTACGACGTTCTTTATTGTCGACAGCAAGAGCACCTATGCTGTCCTATTAGGGAGAGATGGGATCCACGCCAACTGTTGCATTCCGTCCACGATGCACCAATGCCTAATTCAGTGGGATGGAGATGAAGTAGAAGTCATCCACGCAGATGATTCAGCTGAGATTTCAACGGCTGGCATGAATGTTTGGGAGACATCAGGCCAAGAGCCACTCTCAGGCATCAACTGGGACGACTGCGAGCGCATCGACATGACAAAGGACGGGGTTCGGCTGGTTTTATCCACCGGCCTGACCGTGTAACAAGAGCAGCATCTATGGACAAACGTGGCGATGCCGATCCATGTGATCGGCCCCAAGGATCTATGGAGGAACATTGCAAAACCTTCATCGAGCAAACAACATGGAGGCCGATTCCAGCAATCGGCCAAAATTATCCTCACCATACATTTTGCCTGGGTTCAACGTCGATCTAAGGGGCAATGGGTTTACGTCGGCTGATGAGCTGTAAGAAGTCTACACCGGTCCTAACGAGCCGACGTTCACATATAGTGCCTTGGCTAACCACAGAGCCGATATCAGCAGTTACCTGGCAGAATCGGCTCGGGGGGCACCTAATCAGATGGACATGTGCGATACATGTGCAGTGAAACATTGGGGGCCGATAGAAAAATCGGCCCGTAAAAAAAAATTCTCATAAGGAACAAAGTCGATGCATAGCCATCGAATCTAGCACAATTACACAGGATCTACCAGTTACGTGTTCAAAACACAAGGACCTCCAGCTCGGTGTCAGAGGAGTTCTGTTTCTGAGCCGTTGTGAGATCATCTGCAATGTCGACTTTTAACGGAAGGAAGGCAATCGGCTCTGGCTGACTCTGCGTGGCAGTTTTCTCTGCGTGTCCTCATCATTGTTTTCACCTCGACTGAGGCTCGGGGGGCAGCTGGTCTGGTGGATGCTCTGTTTTTGGAAGCCGATTGGGTGGCCATCGGCTAGTCCTGCGTCGCGATTTTCGTCAAGGGTGGTGATCCAGCAGAACTCAAACTCATTGGTCGAAAAGATGAAGGATAGATCATGAGGGCTTGATGCGCTGACATCGGCTTATTGAGCATTGACCAAGTTCACGATCACCCCGTGGTCGAAGAGATGAAGGACGGATTATGAGAGACCGATGCGTTGCCATCGGCTCATTGAGGATTGGCTAAGTGACGATCGGCAGAATCAGTATGAGGGGAAATCGGCTAAATTAGCTTAAAGGGAATCGGCAAAATCAAATTGGGGGAAATTCTTCGTTGATAAACAGGACTTCTTACAAAGAAGGAGCCGATTGCTCAAATAAGGAAGAACAAAAGAAGGGTCTATTGACCAATCTACTACTACTAGGCCTACACTAGTAGACCCTAGTCTACGGGCCGTCGCTGCCCTCGTCGTCGTGCTCGGAGCTCTCATCGGCATTACTGCCGGTGGGCTCCTCGTCGCTGCTCCCGTAGCCCTCTACGGGAGCTTCATCCTCCTCGTCGTCATCGCTGTCGTCGTCGTCCCACCAGGTGCGGAGGCGTTTCGCCGGCGGGTAGCCCTCGAGGGAGTCGTCGTCGTCGTCTTCCTCCTCCTCTTCTTCAGTAGAGGGGCAGCCGTCCCAGGGGAACAAGTCATCCTCGCTTTCCGATTCCAGTTCCCCATCAGCGAGGAATTGGAGATCTTCATCTCCGCTGGTCAAAGACCTGTCGTCCTCGGACCAGATGGAGGAGGCGTGGTCCTCCTGGTCCCACTCTTCTGGTGCGCGTATGTCCTCCGGCGTCGGCTCGCGGGAGGAGGAAGACCGATAGGAAAGGCCGGAAGAGGAAGAGGAGGAAGAAGACATGGTGGCGCAGGAGGGTTTTTTGGGTGCTAATGCGAAGGGGGTAAAGAAGCGAACTGTTTGGAACGGTTAAATAAAAGAGGATATGGTGGAGATTCAATGCCACAGCAGTTTCCGAGGAAGTGGTGCCCAACAGAAAAAAAAAAATTCAGGCCACGCGGAGAAGTGGAGGAGGCAAGGCATCATGATGAAGGATACTGCGACGGTTCTGCTCTGCCACGACATGACCCGACGAAGGAAAAGCATAATGATTTTGGAAATTTCATTTCCAAAACAAGGGGGGCATGTGTTATCACCAGAATTTGACCGGATCAGAGGTGGGCCGCGATTGGAGATGGGCTTGAAGAATATACATAGAAGGGATACATGAATCGGCCTTTTATACCAAGTTTGGGCTAGATTGCCCATGTATCTGTATTATAGTAGATCGCATCTTATTTCAGAAGTTAGAGTTTAACCCGTGCACGGTTAGGTGCACGCCTGAATTAGAAAGTCCCCCGGACTATAAATATGTATCTAGGGTTTATGAAATAAACAACAACCAACGTTCACCATAAACCAATCTCGGATCATCGCCAACTCCCCCGTCTCGAGGGTTTCTTCCGGGTAAGCACCATGCTGCCTAGATCGCATCTTGCGATCTAGGCAGCACACGTTTATTCGTCATCCATACGTTGCTCGTACTGAAGCCTTTTTGATGGCGAGCAACGTAGTTATCATAGATGTTTTAGGGTTAGCATTGTTCTTCGTATCACATGCTATCGTCGTGCAACCCGTAAGCATCTAGCCGCCCTTACACCTACCTTGGGTGTAAGGGCGGCACCCCGCTTGATCATTATCTAGTAGATCCGATCCGTTATGATTGCTCCTTGTTCTTCAAGGATTAGTTTAATATCTCGCATTGTTAGGCCTTACGGATCGGTCAAAGGATCCAGGTGGCGCGTAGGGTGTAGTTTGCTAGCCCTAGACAGGATGTTCCGAGGATCAACTTCGTGTTGGTTTTTAGGCCTTGTCTAGGGTCGGTTTACGATCACCGTGCGTGGCCGCGAGGCTCGATCACGAGTAGGATGTTCCGATTGTGCGGTGAAAACCCCAGATCGTAGTAGGTCGCTTCAGGCTTTATCTTGATCAAGCGGGACCACCATCCGATCGTGCGGCTCGTACGCATCATGGGTGGATCGGCTCTTTGAGCCGATTCACGAGGACAACTCGAGAGCCGATCGAGGCTCGTATTTAATGTTTACGTGTATGCCATGCAGGAAACTAAGCGAGGCATTCTCCAACACCTTCCTGACCAGGTATAGGTCAGGTGGCACGCCCTTGCATCAGCATCGGACGTGCGCGCCGAAGGCTTTGCGGGCCGTCGCTCGGAGGGACCAGGGCCAGCCGCAGTCCTGGGAGATTCCCGGCTCTACGGTGTTGCCCGTCGCTGCCCGCCGGTGGGTTTCTGACCGCAACAATGCCGAAGAGCCAGTTGTTGTTTTCTGCTGTTTTTGGTTTCAGAAATCGTACAAAGGAAACATTCTCGGAATTGGACAAAATCAACGCCCAGGGTCTTATTTTTCCACGAAGCTTCCAGAAGACCGAGGGAGACACGAAGTGGGGCCACGAGGTGGCGACACACTAGGGCGGCGCGGCCCAGGCCCTGGCCGCGCGGCCCTAGCGTGTGGGCCCCTCGTGACGCCTCCGACTCCGCCCTTCCGCCTACTTAAAGCCTTCATCGCGAATACCCCAGTACCGAGAGCCACGATACGGAAAACCTTCCAGAGACGCCGCCGCCGCCAATCCCATCTCGGGGGATTCAGGAGATCGCCTCCGGCACCCTGCCGGAGAGGGAAATCATCTCCCGGAGGTCTGTTCATCGCCATGATCTCCTCCGGATCGATGTGTGAGTAGTCCACCCCTGGACTATGGGTCCGTAGTAGTAGCTAGATGGTTGTCTTCTCCTCATTGTGCTATCATGTTAGATCTTGTGAGCTGCCTATCATGATCAAGATCATCTATTTGTAATACTACATGTTGTGTTTGTTGGGATCCGATGAATATTGAATACTATGTCAAGTTGATTATCAATCTATCATATATGTTGTTTATGTTCTTGCATGCTCTCCGTTGCTAGTAGAGGCTCTGGCCAAGTTGATACTTGTGACTCCAAGAGGGAGTATTTATGCTCGATAGTGGGTTCATGCCTCCATTGAATCTGGGACAGTGACAGAAAGTTCTAAGGTTGTGGATGTGCTTTTGCCACTAGGGATAAAACATCGATGCTTTGTCTAAGGATATTTGTGTTGATTACATTACGCACCATACTTAATGCAATTATCTGTTGTTGCAACTTAATACTGGAAGGGGTTCGGATGACAACCTGAAAGTGGACTTTTTAGGCATAGATGCATGCTGGATAGCGGTCTATGTACTTTATCGTAATGCCCTGATTAAATCTCATAGTACTCATCATGATATATGTATGTGCATTGTTATGCCTTCTTTATTTGTCAATTGCCCAACTGTAATTTGTTCACCCAACATGCTATTTATCTTATGGGAGAGACACCACTAGTGAACTGTGGACCCCGGTCCATTCTTTACATCTGAAATACAATCTACTGCAATACTTGTTCTTTACTGTTCTTCGCAAACAAACATCATCATCCACACTATACATCTAATCCTTTGTTTACAACAAGCCGGTGAGATTGACAACCTCATTACGTTGGGGCAAAGTACTTTGATTGTGTTGTGCAGGTTCCACGTTGGCGCCGGAATCCCTGGTGTTGCGCCGCACTACACTCCGCCACCAACAACCTTCACGTGTTCCTTGACTCCTACTGGTTCGATAACCTTGGTTTCTTACTGAGGGAAAACTTGCTGTTGTGCGCATCACACCTTCCTCTTGGGGTTCCCAACGGACGTGTGTCTTACACGCCATCAAGCATATTTTCTGGCGCCGTTGCCGGGGAGATCAAGACACGCTGCAAGGGGAGTCTCCCACATCCAATCTCTTTACTTTGTTTTTGTCTTGCTTTACTTTATTTTATTCACTGCCTTGTTTGCTCTCTATATCAAAAACACAAAAAAAATTAGTTGCTAGTTTTACTTTATTTACTGTCTTGTTCTCCATATCAAAAACACAAAAAAATTAGTTACTTGCATTTACTTTATTTACCTTTTTTTTTTATTTCATCATGTTTCCTCCTAAGTACACTCTAAAAGACATACCGGTGGGACGAGGGTCTATAATTGGAAGAGATAATATAGAAGATTTTTTTCACTCATGTTAGTACAGCTGAAGATTTTGAAGATAGACACTTGGTAGAACTTGCTCCTACTTATGAAATTGCTTGTTGCTTCTTTAGTACACATGTTGGAAACTAAATTTGTTAATCTCAATCCTATAATTCAACATATGTTTCTTACACTCGTGATATGGAGGAAGGAGAAAAGAAAGATTTTGTCTTAGAAACCCTTCTCAAAGAATTTGGTGGTGTAGCAAGAGAGGCTAGAAAAGTCTTTATTAAATATAAGATGGTTGGCTCTTATACCAACTTTGCTAGTACCCTTGAAAAAATGGAAAAATATAGATTAAAGTACACTAATAAAGTTAATTGTGAAGGGGAGATTAAGACACCGATACCTAGCAAGCTCCTAGGAATGCATGAAGCTCTAGAAAATAACTATGCTTGGCTTGTTCCTGAAATTTTTTTTGATGAGAATAGTAAGCCTAAAAGCGTACAAAGAGGAGTTACATATATAGACCAGATACAATGCATTGTTGAGGAAATTCCCAACGCCGCTGGTAATAATGCTAATGCTTCATCTCTTGACAATACTTGATTCACACTTTCTGCGCCTAGCTAAAAGGCGTTAAAGAAAAGCGCTTATGGGAGACAACCCATTATTTTACTTCTGCACTTTTGTTTTATATTTGAGTCTTGGAAGTTGTTATTACTGTAGCAACCTCTCATTATCTTTATTTTATTGCATTGTTGTGCCAAGTAAAGTCTTTGATAGTAAAGTCAATACTAGATTTGGATTACTGCATAGAAACAGATTTCTTGCTGTCACGAAGTTGAGCCGCCCCGTCTGTAGGTAACTCAGAAAAATCTGCCAATTTACGTGCGTGATCCTCAGATATGTACGCAACTTTCATTCAATTTGGGAATTTTCATCTGAGCAAGTCCAGTGCCTCTAAAAAATTCGTCTTTACGGACTGTTCTGTTTTGACAGATTCTGCCTTTTATTTCGCATTGCCTGTTTTGCTATGTTTGATGGATTTCTTTGTTCCATTAACTTTCAGTAGCTTTGTGCAATGTCCAGAAGTGTTAAGAATGATTATGTCACCTCTGAATATATGAATTTTCAATTATGCACTAACCCTCTAATGAGTTTGTTTTGAGTTTGGTGTGGAGGAAGTTTTCAAGGGTCAAGAGAGGAGGATGATACAATATGATCAAGAAGAGTGAAAGGTCTAAGCTTGGGGATGCCCCCGTGGTTCATCCCTGCATATTTTAAGAAGACCCAAGCGTCTAAGCTTGGGGATGCCCAAGGCATCCCTTCTTCATCGACAACTTATCAGGTCACCTCTAGTGAAACTATATTTTTATTCCGTCACATCTTATGTGCTTTACTTGGAGCGTCTATTTGTTTTTATTTTTATTTTTGTTTGAATAAATTCGGATCCTAGCATTCCTTGTTTGGGAGAGAGACACGCTCCGCTGTTTCGTATGAACACATGTGTTCTTAGCTTTATCTTTAATGTTCATTGCGAAGGTTGAACTACTTTGTTCATTGTTATATGGTTGGAAACAGAAAATGTTGCATGTGGTAAATGGTATAATGTCTTGAATAATTTGATACTTGGCAATTGTTGTGCTCATATAGATCATGTTTAAGCTCTTGCATCATGTACTTTGCACCTATTAATGAATAACTACATAGATCTTGTTAAAATTTGGTTTGCATGATTAGTTTCTCTAGAGTCTAGATATTTTCTGGTTAAGGAGTTTGAACAACAAGGAGACAATGTAAAGTCTTATAATACTTACAATATGTTCAGATGTGAGCTTTGCTGCACCTGTTATACTTGAGTTTGCTTCAAACAACCTTGCTAGCCTAGCCTTGTATTGAGAGGAATTCTTCTCGTGCATCCAAATCCTTGAGCCAAAAACTATGCAATTTGTGTCCACCATACCTACCTACTACATGGTATTTCTCTGCCATTCCAAAGTACATTACTTGAGTGCTACCTTTAAAATTCTATCCTTTGTCGTTGCAATATATAGCTCATGGGAAAGTAGCCTTAAAAACTATTGTGGTGAAGAATATGTACTTATGTGTCTTATTTCTTAATAAGTTGCTTGTTGAGCGGTAACCATGTTTCTGGGGACGCCATCAACTATTTCACCTTTGTTGAATATCATGTGAGTTGCTATGCATGTTCGTCTTGTCTGAAGTAAGGGCGATTTTCATGATCAAATGGTTTGAGTATGCATATTGTTAGAGAAGAACATTGGGCCGCTAACTAAAGACATGATTCATGGTGGAAGTTTCAGTTTGGACAATTAATCCTCAATCTCTTATGAGAATATTATCTGTTGTTGAATGCTTATGCATTAAAGAGGAGTCCATTATCTGTTGTCTATGTTGTCCCGGTATGGATGTCTAAGTTGAGAATAATCAAAAGCGAGAAATCCAATGCGAACTTTCTCCTTAGACCTTTGTACAGGTGGCATAGAGGTACCCCTTTGTGACACTTGGTTGAAACATATGCTATGCAATGATAATCCATGTTAATCCAAGCTAATTAGGACAAGGTGCGGGCACTATTGGTATACTATGCATGAGGCTTGCAACTTATAGGATGTCTTATACATAACACATATGATTTATTACTACCGTTGACAAAATTGTTTCTTGTTTTCAAATGAAAAGCTCTAGCACAAAAATAGTAATCCATGCTTCCCTCTGCGAAGGGCCTATGTTTTACTTTATTGTTGAGTCAGTTTACCTATTCTTTCTATCTTAGAAGCAAACACTTGTGTAAACTGTGTGCATTGATTCTTACATGTTTACCTATTGCACTTGTTATATTACTTTGTGTTGACAATTATCCATGAGATAAATATGTTGAAGTTGAAAGCAACTGCTGAAACTTATATCTTCCTTTGTGTTGCTTAAATGCCTTTACTTTGAATCTATTGCTTTATGAGTAACTCTTATGCAAGTCTTATTGATGCTTGTCTTGAAAGTACTATTCATGAAAAGTCTTTGCTATATGATTCATTTGTTTACTCATTATCTTCACCATTGCTTCGAATCGCTGCATTCATCTCATATGCTTTACAATAGTATTGATCAAGATTATGATAGCATGTCACTTCAGAAATTATCCTTGTTATCGTTTACCTACTCGAGGGCGAGTAGGAACTAAGCTTGGGGATGCTTGATACGTCTCAAACGTATCTATAATTTCTTATGTTCCATGCTACTTTTATGATGATACTCACATGTTTTATACACATTATATGTCATATTTATGCATTTTCCGGCACTAACCTATTGACGAGATGCCGAAGAGCCGATTGCTTCGTTTTACTGCTGTTTTTGGTTTCAGAAATCCTACAAAGGAAACATTCTCGGAATTGGACGAAATCAACGCCCAGGGTCTTATTTTTCCACGAAGCTTCCAGAAGACCGAGGGAGACACGAAGTGGGGCCACGAGGTGGCGACACACTAGGGCGGCGCGGCCCAGGCCCTGGCCGCGCGACCCTAGCGTGTGGGCCCCTCGTGACGCGTCCGACTCCGCCCTTCCGCCTACTTAAAAGTCTTCGTCGTGAATACCCCAGTACCGAGAGCCACGATACGGAAAACCTTCCAGAGACGCCGCCGCCGCCAATCCCATCTCGGGGGATTCAGGAGATCGCCTCCGGCACCCTGCCGGAGAGGGGAATCATCTCCCGGAGGTCTCTTCATCGCCATGATCGCCTCCGGATCGATGTGTGAGTAGTCCACCCCTGGACTATGGGTCCATAGCAGTAGCTAGATGGTTGTCTTCTCCTCATTGTGCTATCATGTTAAATCTTGTGAGCTGTCTATCATGATCAAGATCATCTATTTGTAATACTACATGTTGTGTTTGTTGGGATCCGATGAATATTGAATACTATGTCAAGTTGATTATCAATCTATCATATATGTTGTTTATGTTCTTGAATGCTCTCCGTTTCTAGTAGAGGCTCTGGCCAAGTTGATACTTGTGACTCCAAGAGGGAGTATTTATGCTCGATAGTGGGTTCATGCCTCCATTGAATGCAGGACGAGTGACGAGAAAGTTCTAAGGTTGTGGATGTGCTTTTGCCACTAGGGATAAAACATCGATGCTTTGTCTAAGTATATTTGTGTTGATTACATTACGCACCATACTTAATGCAATTATCTGTTGTTGCAACTTAATACTGGAAGGGGTTCGGATGATAACCTGAAAGTGGACTTTTTAGGCATAGATGCATGATGGATAGCGGTCTATGTACTTTGTCGTAATGCCCTGATTAAATCTCATAGTACGAGAGTGGATTTGGTGATCAGATGGGTACGTGTGCACGCGTTCAACACCATTGGATTATTTTGAGCACCGTTGGATGTTGCCCATCCAATGTTTCCACTAACGGAGATTACACGGTTCCGTTGGACTTTTCATCCTGCTACAAGCTGCATGCACATGGGACCCACTCAGTTGAGAGAATAAAAAGAGGCAGATGCTCTTGTCGCTACATGTGTTGTCGGTAGAACTTTTGGCCATCGATTTCTCTCTCTTCAATTTCTATATTGCCTACGCAACCTAACAATGAGTACTGATGTGCATGTAGTACTACTTCATCCCAGTTTCGCTAATGGAACTGGATTTGCCCCATGACGCCATGAGCATCTCGATGAATGTCGAGAGGGGCAGCGACCTGTTCTTGGCGTGACCATCTGTGACTGACGGTGGCCTCATTGACAAGACCAAGGAGCAGATCGGCAACAGGCCAACAGCACCAAGCAGGGCGAGGTCCGGCAGCGGCAGCGAGAGATGCGGCCACCTTCCTCCGGCGCCAACATGTGCACCTCGCTCATTGGAGCCGTTCGTGGCGCGCTCGAGTACATCGGTATCCCGTATCCGCCTCCCTCGCCGCGGCCACCAGAAGCAGAGCGGAGACGAGGCGAAGGCGCAGGCCGCCACCGTCACGAGCCGGTCGCTGCCCCTGTCGACGTACATCTGGATGCTCAAGCAGCAGACGGGAAAGGAAGACGTCGGCCGAACACAGGCTCGCCACACGCGGCCCATTCCCGCTCGTAGAACGCCGGAGAAAGCCCCACTTTATCCTATGACCGCCATGGGGAGCAGCGCGCGAGGCCGCCGCCGAGCACCACCGGGGATGGCCGCCGCAAACACCGATGCAGGGAGGCCGCCGTCGGGAACCTCCATGGGGAGGCCGCTGCGGGTGGCTGCCGCGAGCACCGCTGCAGGGAGGCCACCGTCGGGCACCTCCATGGGTAGGCCGCCGCGAGCATCGCTGCAGGGAGGCCGCCGTCGGGCACCTCCATGGGAAGGCCGCCGCGAGCACCGCTGCAAGGAGGCCACCGTCGGGCACCTCCATGGGGAGGCCGCGCGAGTGGCCGCCGCGAGCACCGCTGCTGGGAGGCCTCCGCCGGGCACCTCCATGGGGAGGCCGCCGTGGGTCTCGCGCTGGTCTCTCGCGCTGGTCTGCTGCGCGTCTGGTGGATGAGGAAAGGGGCTAAAAAGCAGACGCTTTATTTAGGACCACACGCTCCCGCTCTTGTTCCCACGTTATCTCAGACTAACGGCAGAACACACGGCGTCATACACGTGTCGGATAGAGACCGCGTGCTCACGTACCCATGTGATCACCGGTGTTTATCCGCTCATAGTACTCATCATGATATATGTATGTGCATTGTTATGCCTTCTTTATTTGTCAATTGCCCAACTGTAATTTGTTCACCCAACATGCTATTTATCTTATGGGAGAGACACCACTAGTGAACTGTGGACCCGGTCCATTCTTTACATCTGAAATACAATCTACTGCAATACTTGTTCTTTACTGTTCTTCGCAAACAAATATCATCATCCACACTATACATCTAATCCTTTGTTTACACCAAGCCGGTGAGATTCACAACCTCACTGTTATGTTGGGGCAAAGTACTGTGATTGTGTTGTGCAGGTTCCACGTTGGCGCCGGAATCCCTGGTGTTGCGCCGCACTACACTCCGCCACCAACAACCTTCACGTGTTCCTTGACTCCTACTGGTTCGATAACCTTGGTTTCTTACCGAGGGAAAACTTGCTGCTGTGCGCATCACACCTTCCTCTTGGGGTTCCCAACGGACGTGTGTCTTACACGCCATCAGGCGCCAGAAAATAGTCTTGATAACCCACAAGTATAGGGGATCGCAACAGTCTTCGAGGGAAGTAAAACCCAAATTTATTGATTCGACACATGGGGAGGTAAAGAATACTTATAAGCCTTAACAACTGAGTTGTCAATTCAGTCGCACTGGAAAAGCACTAGTAACAAGGGTGATGTGAAAGCAGCAGTAATATGAGAGCAATAGTAACAGTAACACAGCAGCAGTAACAGTAACACAGAGGCAATGGCACCAGAAAATAGTTGATACTACTTCCAATGCCATATAGGAACGAGTATATGATGATGAGAGATAAACCGGGGTTCCCAGCTATCTACACTAGTGGTAACTCTCCAATAACAAGTGTTGGGTGAACAAATTACAGTTGAGCAATTGATAGGATTGAAATAGCATTAAGACAGAACATCAAGATTATTAATCATGTAGGCATGTTTTCCATATATAGTCATACGTGCTCGCAATGAGAAACTTGCATAACATCTTTTGTCCTACCAGCCGGTGGCAGCCAGGCCTCTAGGGAATCTACTGGAAATTACGGTACTCCTTTTAATAGAGCACCGGAGCAAAGCATTAACACTCCGTGAACACATGTGATCCTCATATCACCGCCTTCCCCTCCGGTTGTCCAAATTCTTGTCACTTTGGGGCCTCGGGTTCCGGACAGCAATATGTGTATACAACTTGCAGGTAAGATCATAAAACAATGAATATCATCATGAAACAATAACATGTTCAGATCTGAGATCATGTCACTCGGGCCCTAGTGACAAGCATTAAGCATAACAAGTTGCAACAACAATGACTTCACAAACTTTATAGATAGACTAATCATAATGTAACAATCCATCGGATCCCAACAAACACAACACCGATTACATCAGATGAATCTCAATCATGTAAGGCAGCTCATGAGATCATTGTATTGAAGTACATGAGGGAGAGAGTACCAACTAGCTACAGCTAGAACCCGTAGTCCATGGGGGAACTACTCACGGAGCATGATGGAGGCGGTGGCGTCGACGGAGATGGCTTCCGGGGGCACTTCCCCGTCCCGGCGGCGTGCCGAAAGAGAGATTCTGTCCCCCGAATTGGAGTTTCGCGATGGCGGCGGCACCCATGGAGTCTTTCTGGAGTTTCGTCAATTGGTATCGCGTTTTTAGGTCGCAAGGGACTTTATAGGCGAAGAGGCGGAGTCGGAGGGGCCACGGGGCCCCCTCCCCATAGGCTGGTGCGGCCAGGGGGCCACCCGCGCCGCCTTATGGTGTGGGTCCCCTGCTGCCCGCCTCCGACTCTCCTTCGGTGTTCTTGAACCTCCCGGGGAAAATAAGATATTTGGTCTTTGTTTCGTCGAATTCCGAGAATATTGCCCGAACAGCCTTTCTGGAACCAAAAACAACAGAAAACAGGAACCGCACTTCGGCATCTTGTTAATAGGTTAGTTCCGGAAAATGCATGAAATCATTATAAAGTGCGAGCAAAACATGTAGGTATTGTCATAAAACTAGCATGGAACATCAGAAATTATAGATACGTTGGAGACGTATCACCGGTTGCCGATGAAGCCACCGGTTCTCCACGCGCAGATGCTGCCGTAAATGCGACGCCTCAGATGCTCTATGGCGAGTTGGCACTGCCTATCTAGTACGCCCTCCGCCGGACTAGCCTCTCCATGACTGTCATCCTCTCGACCACCGCCGATCTCCTCTCCAGAACAATGCCGCGGCGGCTGGCGACCACGTACTCGATATTATGCTGGAACAGCCGCACACCGCCATAGGCGCAACAACCACCACTGCAACCATAGCCGCCGTAGCCTTAGCCCGTCGCCCCGCCGCAACCCTATGAGCCCAACGTTGGAGACTGCTTGAGTTCAACGTTCAGCGCCGAGCCGAGCGATAGAGACGGCTTGAGCTCAACGCTCGGTGTTGGGCCGAGGCGATCGCCCGCGAGCAAGCGATGCTCACCAAGAAGGATGAGTCTCGCCAGTTGCAGGCGGCGCTGAGGGGGCAGCGCTGCCGGCCTCCACCGCCAGATGCGCGAAGCAATGGCGCAGAGGCGGGCAAAGTGCATGCGGCAACAAAGGGGAAAAACGACGACGAGATAGACCCGTCGCGTGCCCCAACCGACCGCAAGTAGATTAGAGTTTAATTTAGTCTAGTTTAAAGTTCAAGTTTCACTTAATTTTATGTAGATAATCGTAATTTTAAATGAAATTACGCAATTTAATTATATTTGTTTGTTCAAAGTTATTTTGGGGAATTTAATTCCACTGAAAATACCTTATATTTAGAGCTGCGCAAAAATGACAAATCATGATATCAATATTAATGAATAGTGTCAGATATCAAAATCTCAAAATGTGTCAGATTTCGTCATTTTTCTGCAGCCCAGAATATGAGGTATCTCAGTTTAAATTACAAATTGGTAGATCCCATCATTGTCTACATCTAGATTTTTTGTCGGATTTTTTGAAACCTTAAAATCTCATTTTCAAATTTTGCAAAAAAAAAAAGGAGCTACATGTAGCTCGGGCTAAAAAATCCACTCTGCACTCCACTCCTCTGGTATGCAAATTCCTGTTCTCCACTAGTATGGAAAACACTATGCCAAACCTGTTCTCGTGCATGAACACACTGACGTAGGATGTGGTTAACGGTGATACGAAACTTCAGCGGCTCTCGCTCACGCGATACAATTGCCGAAAAAACAGTCGTGCTTCTGATGCAGTTTCTTGATCAGGTTCCACGATTCCATGAATGATCTCGTATCGCATTCACAAAAAAATCAACAAAAGCGGCTCCAAGTTTCAAGCTAATCAGCGAGCTAGCTTCTCGAGCCGACGGGCGAGCCAGGCAGTGCGACGAGCTAATCCAGCGGCAGGACCAGCTTGGCGGCGTCGAGGCGTGGGTTCAGCCGGAGCGCGACGCGCTTCATGTCCTCCGCGCCGCGCTCGTAAGCCGGCAGCGCTTGCTCAGCCACCCGCCGGGTGTACTCCTTGGACCCGAGGAACTGCTGCACCGCCGCCGTCTTGGCGCTTTCCACCTCTGCCGCCGTCGCCTGCCTCGCCGCGGCGAGCTCGGCCTTGGCGTTCTTCCTTTCTGCCTCCATGACCCGCTTCGCCGAGGCCAGCTCGGCCTTCGCATTCTCCAGCTGCTCCCGCAGAACGGCGATGTCGCGTTCATGCGCTCTCTGCTTCTGATCCAGCTCCAGCGCGTAGTTCAGGGAGTATGACACGTAGTTCGCGGCCTGCAGTCGCCGGCGTTGCCGCCGCCACACGCACAAACGCTATGACCAACCGGTGGGCGATTTGCGCCAAGAGTGTATCTAGTTACTGTACGTATTAGCATACCTGGCGAAATGCTACGAAGCTCGACTTGACGACGTTGGATGGTTTCGCCGCCGCGAACTCGTGCTGCCGCCCCGGCGGGACGATGCTATCCAGTACCTTCCACGCTTCCTCCCAGTCGGCGCCGTCGCCGCCGTGTGCGTCGGGCACGGGCAAGTGCCGTGGGTTCTGGTCGGAAACCGGCGGGGCACGCAGGCCGGGCGCCAAGCAACCGGACAACGACGGGGCATGCAAGCCCGGTGGGGCAGCAGGCGGCGTGTTCGGCTCAGAACGGCTAAGTCCGTCTTTTGCACTGGCAACCTCCTCCAGTTTCCTCTTCTTGCGGGACAACTGCGGCGTGTCGCCAACCGGCTCGGCTTCCACCTTCTCCGGCGAAGCCACAGCCTCGTCCGCTGCTAGATCCATTCCTAGCATACATCACGGTAGTAAATTTTCTGTAAATTGGACTAAGGGGAATAGATCAGGAGTGCTGGACGCGAGCGCGATTTATTACCTTCGGAACCAGTAGATCGAGGAGAAAGCTGGAGTGACAGTGGTGGTGATGCCTCGGTGGGGTTAGTGGAGAAGGCTGCGGCAAGATCGGCCACCGAGAGGTAAGTCCGGAGATCAACTGCCGGGCCGTGGCTGTATACTATCTTCGCCACCGATTTATTATCCTGGCTCGATAGCACCGGACTTGCGGTGAAGATCTTGGACGTCTGCTCGCCCCAGTGCACGGGGCACGGCCATGGCTGCGAGGACGTCAGGAAGAAGAAGCCCCTTTTCCACTCTCTATCGGATTTGGAATGGGTCAGGCCAGTGAAGAGCGCCCCGGCGCCGTTCTTGGACACGAAGTAGGACCAGAACCTCGTCCTGACAGAGAAAAAATGCCGAAAGACGGCGAGCGACGGCGGCACACCGGCGGAGCGGCAGATCACGACGAAGCCCACCAAGACACGCCAACCGTTGGGCGTGAGCTGGCCCGGCGCGAGGCCGAAGTGCGAGAGCGCCTCGGAGAAGAAGGGGTGAAGCGGGAAGCGCAGGCCGGACTCCAGCGCGTGCGCGTACACACAGACGGCCCCCGGTGGCGGCGGCGTGCACGCGTGCAGTTCACCGGCCGGTCGCGCCACGAACTCCTTCGGGACGCCGTGCTTCTCGCAGAGGGCGTCGACCTCGGCTTGGGTGCACAGGGACGAGGTGAAGTACTCGGCCGCCGGCCTCGAGAAGGCGGCCTCGTCGTCTCCGCTCTCGGTGTCGCTGAGGACGACGATAGGGGACGAGGAGGAAGGCATGCCGTTTAGGGTGGTGCTCTGCTCTCCGTGCGGCGCGGCGTGCTAACTTATGTCTCCACCGCTCCAAGGTACTATGGTGCACAAGAACTCAAGAAGTCGTAGTGGAGTGTTTGAAAAGTCGATTCCACGCCATTGTTTTGGGATGAGCGCACAGTCGCACACTCGTTTCGTTTCCTCTCCTTTTGCATTCATGGCAATTACGGATATTCAACAACTTCAGTATTATTTCGTAGTGAAATTTATTTCGTCAGCCTGTAATTTTGCTGTCAGTGCATAACATTCCAGAAGAAAAATATATTAGAAGGTAACCTCTTTAATTATTTGCAAAAATAAGATTTGTTTAGGACCTCCTTAAGAATTATTAACTTATAAGAGAAACCAGAATATGAATTTTGGATGGAGCTTTAAGATCCTACAACGAGAACATGTGGAAAACATTATAATAGGTGTTATCTAATTAGATTTTGCTACAAAATCAGACGCCCTGGTTTTTATTAAATCTAAGTTGATTTCTTAACCATTTGAGTGGATTGCAATAGGTATTTCTTAGTTGTGTACGAGTTGCAACTCATATTTTGTCAGTTACGCACGGGTTGCAACTAATATTTTTTCAGTTACATGACGCCGATACTACGCCGCCCAATGCCGCGCCAGACGCTGATGGGTCGCCGCCCGATGTCGCGCTAGACGCTGATGCTCAGGACGGGACAGCCGATGAGCATGTAATCGTCTAGTTTCGATCACCGAAATGTGGCTGATCCGATCGCCGGACTTTGACGATTCTTTTGTGTAGCGGGAAGACAATATTTTAAATCTATCGCTGCTGATGGACGAATGCCGGGGGTGCGACTGTAAAAATGTTGCCCCCATGCCCTTTTTACATCCAATCTGGCATTTCTTATATTCGTATTTTCGTCCGGAACTCGAACGGCTGGAGATGCTCTTATTGTATCTGCCATTTCCGAAACTAGACAGAGTTGCCCGAGTCGAAAAAAAAGTAGTGTTGGGTTTGGGCAACCTTCACGCATATATACAGTGACACATGCATGAGTAGTTGCCTTTATTTGTTAGAGAAAGTTGTTGTTAGGGCATCTCCAGCGGCGCGACGCAAACGGACGTTGAGCGACCGTTTTCGTCCGTCGTGACCGGAAATGCGTCTGGGGCCTGCTCCAGCGGGATGACGCAAAGTGACCCGGCCGTCCGCGGAGACGCAAACCAGGCCCAAATATGCACCAGATTTGCGTCTCCGCGGACGCTCGGCGGTCGCACGGAGCGTCCTCCATTTCTTATCCGATCCCGTATGTCAGGGACAGCGAAATCGACCGCTTCGATTTGCTTCCTTTTCCCCTTCTTTGTTGCCCTAGTGCGTCGCCACCACCCCAACCCCACCACCCGACGTCCGGCCGCAGTAGTCGTTGTCGGCTCCGTTCTTGCCGCGCGGGAGAGCAGGTGCGTACTCGGGCTTGGCTCCGCCGCGTACCTGCCGGCTGTTTTCGGGCGAAACGCTCCCGGTTGCGCTGCCCTTCCGCGCCGCCCACGACCTGTTCGGTCAATTGCGTCGGTAGGTTTCTTACTCGTGTTTTCGGCGCTATTGTGCGCGGCCATTGATCCGCAGTTTGTACCTACGCAGATGGACATGTGGCAGATGTTGGACAAGTTCCGCGCGGAGGTCGTCGACTCCTCTTCCGACGAGGAGTCTGATCGGTCGACGCAGACATTGGCAACTATTGCGGCCTCCATGATCCACGAGTTCACCTATAACCCGGGGCCGCAGCACCGGGGCTCTGTGAAGGGGCGCTCCAAAAACCTGCCGCGCACAGAGTGGAAGGGCAGGCCGCCTCCACAAGGACTACTTCCACCTCACCAATCCGATCTTCCCGGAAAAACTGTTCCCGCGGCGATACAGGATGTCAAGGGACCTGTTCGTGGTCATTCTACGGGGCGTCAAAAACTACAACCCATACTTTCAATGCAAGCGCGATGCAACAGGTGCGTTAGGCTTCACCTCCTACCAAAAATGCCCGCGGCTATTCGCATGCTCTCATATGGGTATCTTCGAATGGGTGAGAGCACCTGCCTTGAGGCCATGTACAGGTTTTGCCGAGCCGTGATTGACGTGTTCGGAGAGTATTAGGGCCTGTTTGGTGTGGCTTTTTTTGGCTTTTGGCTTTGGCAAAAGCCACCAAAAGCACCTAAATAGGTGCTTTTTTTGGCTTTTGGATTTTGGAAGCCAAAAACAAAGATCCTATTCTTTTGGCTTCCAAAATCCAAAAGCCAAAAAAAGCACCTATTTAGGTGCTTTTGGTGGCTTTTGCCAAAGCCAAAAGCCAAAAAAAGCCACACCAAACAGGCCCTTACTGTAGGGAGCCAACTGTTGAGGATACAAGGCGGCTCCTGTCTATCAACGAGTCTAGAGGCTTCCCAGGAATGATTGGCAGCACATGCACTAGCAGTGGAAAAACTGTCCATTTGGATGGCAGGGTGCGTACAGCGGGCATGAGGAGGGACGGACTGTCATTCTTGAAGCTGTCATATCTCAAGATTTATGGATTTGGCATTCATTTTTTGTCATGGCCGATTCCAACAATGACATCAATGTGTTGCACCGATCACCGGTTTTCAACCGGCTCATGCAAGGCAAAGCTCCCCGGGTGAGCTATGAGATCAATGGAAATGCATATGACAAGCCATATTATCTTGCTGATGGCATCTACCCTGACTGGGCCACATTGGTGAAGACTGTCCGTAATCCAAACTTCGAGAAGACGAGGAGGTTTGCCAAGATGCAAGAGGCTTGCAGGAAAGATGTGGAGCGAGGATTTGGTGTGCTCCAAGCTCGGTGGGCAATTGTCCGTCACCCGGCAAGAACATGGTCGCTGAAGACCATGCATGAGGTGATGACATGCTGCGTGATCATGCACAACATGATCGTTGAGAACGAACGTCCTGATGGCCGCAATGAGAACCACTGGGAATTCCAAGGTGAGCTGGTTGCGCCACTTCCTGGAGCTTCATCTTGGCAGGACTATCTACATAGGAATGTAGAAGTCACTGACGAGAATGTCTCCAAACAGCTGCAAACGGATCTGATTGAGCATCAGTGGACATTGGCTGGCCATGAAGATCATGCCTAGAGAAATACTATCTTATTTTCATGTCGACTTTTAAAAATTTAAATGTAATAACTATGACTTTGTTGATTTCCATATTTGTTGTTTGAAAACTTCGTAAATTGATGCAAACGCGGAAATGCGTCGGCCCGCTGGAGCCACCCCTAGGTGCAAACGGACGCGCGGACAAAAACGGTCTGTCGAGCGTCCGCCGCGCGACGCAAACGGACATTTCGGACGTCTCAAATGCGTCGCGCCGCTGGAGATGCCCTTAGCCGTAAAAATGTGAAAAGCAATATTACCGACATCATGTGCAAACAAGTTGAGAGGTGAGTGACTAGTGAGAGAGGGATAGTGCCTTCGAGTCGGAAGGCATCGTGGGCTTTGATACCCAGTCCACACCGAGTACTACAGGGAACACTGTCATGGTGACAAGCGCCATGTGGCAGCCATTCAGTCAGTGACTCAGTGTGACGTGGCAGCTGTCTAGTAAACTGACTCTCCTTTCCACTGTAGTACTCCTGCCGAATGTTTTTTTATTTTTGCGAGTCAGGGCATCTTTAATGGGGCAACGCAAACGGACCGCTGGACCGAAAATACGTCCGGTGACACCTCTACCGGGGACGCATAGTAACCGGGCCATCCGCAGCAACGCAAATCTGGCTTTGCGCGGTCGCGAAAATTGTCCGCGTTTGTTGCATTCGAGCCCAATGGACAGTGACTAGGTAAGCAAAATATTTCTTCATTAGTATTACTATTGATGGCCAAAAGGACCATCTTTACATAGATGGTTAGTCGAGTTAACCTAAAACTACAACGGTCGTACCCACTCGCCGTCGCGCAGCCTACCACAACTTGGGTTACTCGCAGTCGGGCGGTCTACTACTGGCTGCCGGATGGGCCAGCATCGTCGTCGAAGCAGTAGCGCTTCACACACTCTGTGCGCCGCGCACAACGGCGATCGGACATCTGTACACAGTTTACGGAGGTCTGTACATGGTTGGAGGCTACGGTGAGGGATACTTTTTCCCTACATGGGTGGCAGCATAGTCTACGGATTGAAGCTTCACCCACACCCTAGGCGCATATGATTTATCGCTCCGATATGTATTTCTTTTTTTTTTTTTGACTTTTGACTTGAGACATTTAAACGGGTGCATTCTAATTATACAGAGGCTGGATATAATTGCTTTTTCAAAATAATAAAACATCTTTTATCGAAAATTTACGAAACTACACACAGTTGCCCGAGTAGGAAAAAAAAGTAGTGTTGGGTTTGGGCAACCTTCAGGCATATATACAGTGACACATGCATGCTCAATTGCTCACACTCGTCACATCAACCAACGAACAAGAAGGCGGGGGCATGAGTAGTTGCCTTGAGAGCATCTCCAGTCGCGTCCCCAAAGCGTCCCCCAAATCAATTTGGGACGCGCCGAACAACGGTTCCAGCCGCGTCCCTCAAAGCCCATTTTTTTCCGGCGCGTCTTGATACTGTTTTCGGCGCCCCGAGCCCGTCCCCGCCCCACAGGGGACGCACCGGGATGCCGGACACACCGAAAAGCAAGGCGGGAGTGGCGGGGCCGACCCATCAGCGGCACAATAAATTTTAATCTAACCGTCGCCAACGTCGCGACGGCAGTTATTGGAGCGCAACGACGGTGCAGTTCCCGCAGAGGCGCAGCGACGCGTCTCATCGCGCCTAGCTCTGCGTGCCGGCGTTAATGAGTGCCACCGCTCCCCCGCCTTCCTCCGGCCTATAAAAAGGGCCGCCTCTCATCGTCCCTCTCACGCACAAACCCTAGCGCCTCTCTCCCCAACCCTAGCCGTCACCATCTCAACAAGAGACGACGCCATGTGTGGTAGAGGCGGAGGCCGAGCTCGTGGCCGTGGTCGTGGCCGTAGTCGTGGTCGTGGCCGCGGCAGAGCGTCACGCTCGCCGTCGCCTGCCACGCCGTCGTCTTCACCGTCGGAGATGGACGTGGAGCTAGGTGTGCTGTTCGAGTTCGTCCTCGTCCTCAAGGGCAACCCACGCGGCATCCAGAGGCTGCCGGACTCCTTCGCCGAGTACGTCGCCGGCGACGACCGCCCACGGACGATGCATCTGCGGGAGGCTGCGTGCGGCTACTACCGGTGGATCGTCGACGTGATCTACGACGCGCGCGGCAAGATGTACCTCAACATCGGCTGGGAAAAGTTCGCGCGCCACCACAACCTCGAAGCCGGCTTCATCCTCCTGTTCTCCTACTTCGGCGATAGGGACATCAACGGCAAGGTCTTCGACGAGACGTGATACGTCCCAAACGTATCTATAATTTCTTATGTTCCATGCTACTTTTATGATGATACTCACATGTTTTATACACATTATATGTCATTATTATGCATTTTCCGGCACTAACCTATTGACGAGATGCCGAAGAGCCAGTTGTTGTTTTCTGCTGTTTTTGGTTTCAGAAATCCTAGTAAGGAAATATTCTCGGAATTGGACGAAATCAACGCCCAGGGGCTTATTTTTCCACGAAGCTTCCAGAAGACCGGAGGAGATACGAAGTGGGGCCACGGGGCGCCGCCACACTAGGGCGGCGCGGCCTAGAGGGGGCCCGCGCGGCCCTAGCGTGTGGGGCCCCGTGACGCCTCCTGACCTGCCATTCCGCCTACTTAAAGCCTTCGCCGCGAAACCCCCAGTACCGAGAGCCACGATACGGAAAACCTTCCAGAGACGCCGCCGCCGCCAATCCCATCTCGGGGGATTCAGGAGATCGCCTCCGGCACCCTGCCGGAGAGGGGAATCATCTCCCGGAGGTCTCTTCATCGCCATGATCGCCTCCGGATCGATGTGTGAGTAGTCCACCCCTGGACTATGGGTCCATAGCAGTAGCTAGATGGTTGTCTTCTCCTCATTGTGCTATCATGTTAGATCTTGTGAGCTGCCTATCATGATCAAGATCATCTATTTGTAATCCTACATGTTGTGTTTGTTGGGATCCGATGAATATTGAATACTATGTCAAGTTGATTATCAATCTATCATATATGTTGTTTATGTTCTTGCATGCTCTCCGTTGCTAGTAGAGGGTCTGGCCAAGTTGGTACTTGTGACTCCAAGAGGGAGTACTTATGCTCGATAGTGGGTTCATGCCTCCATTAAATCTGGGACAGTGACAAAAGGTTCTAAGGTTGTGGATGTGCTGTTGCCACTAGGGATAAAACATTGATGCTTTGTCTAAGGATATTCTTGTTGATTACATTACGCACCATACTTAATGCAATTGTCTGTTGTTTGCAACTTAATACTGGAAGGGGTTCGGATGATAACCTGAAGGTGGACTTTTTAGGCATAGATGCATGCTGGATAGCGGTCTATGTACTTTGTCGTAATGCCCTGATTAAATCTCATAGTACTTGATACGTCCAATTTGCATCACTATTTTATATCATAATTTGCTGTTATTCATTGATATATTTCATATTTGGAGATGATACTTATGTTATTTCATCTATTTTGCATGTTTCATGATTATTGGAGGAT
>NC_061508.1:282522309-282583551 GCF_022539505.1 Lolium rigidum
CGGACATAGCGCCAATGTTTTATCCCTAGTGGCAACGACACAACACAACCTTAGGGGTTTCGTCACTCCCCGGTGTCAATGCGGGCATGAACCCACTATCGAGCATAAGTACTCCCTCTTGGAGTTAAAAGTAAAAACTTGGCCGAGCCTCTACTAGAAACGGAGAGCATGCAAGATCATAAACAACACATGTATAATAACTTGATAATTAACATGACATGGTATTCTCTATCCATCGGATCCCGACAAACACAACATATAGAATTACGGATAGATGATCTTGATCATGTTAGGCAGCTCACAAGATCCAACAATGAAGCACAATGAGGAGAATACAACCATCTAGCTACTGCTATGGACCCATAGTCCGGGGGTGAACTACTCACTCATCACTCCGGAGGCGACCATGGCGGTGTAGAGTCCTCCGGGAGATGATTCCCCTCTCCGGCGGGGTGCCGGGAGGCGATCTCCTGGATATCCCGAGATGGGATCGGCGGCGGCGGCGTCTCGGTGAGGTTTTCCGTATCGTGGCTCTCGGTGCGGGGGTTTCGTCACGGAGACTTTTTATAGGCGGAAGGGCAGGTCAAGAGGCGGCACGGGGGCCCCACACCACAGGGCCGCGCGGCCAAGGGGGGGCCGCGCCGCCCTATGGTGTGGCCCCTCCGTGGCCCCTCTTCGTCTCTCCTTCGGACTTCTAGAAGCTTCGTGAGAAAATAGGCCCCTGGGCTTTTATTTCGTCCAATTCCGAGAATATTTCTTTACTAGGATTTACTGAAACCAAAAACAGCGAGAAAACGACAATCGGCACTTCGGCATCTTGTTAATAGGTTAGTTCCGAGAAAATGCACGAATATGACATAAAGTGTGCATAAAACATGTAGATAACATCAATAATGTGGCATAGAACATAAGAAATTATCGATACGTCGGAGACGTATCAGCATCCCTAAGCTTAGTTCTGCTCGTCCCGAGCAGGTAAAACGATAACAAAGATAATTTCTGAAGTGATATGCCATCATAACCTTGATCATACTATTTGTAAGCATATGTAGTGGATGCAGCGATCAAAACAATGGTAATGACATGAGTAAACAGGTGAATCATATAGCAAAGACTTTTCATGAATAGTACTTCAAGACAAGTATTAATAAGTCTTGCATAAGAGTTAACACATAAAGCAATAAATCAAAGTAAAGGTATTGAAGCAACACAAAGGAAGATTAAGTTTCAGCGGTTGCTTTCAACTTGTAACATGTATATCTCATGGATAATAGTCAACATAGAGTAATATAACAAGTACAATATGCAAGTATGTAAGAATCAATGCACAGTTCACACAAGTGTTTGCTTCTTGAGGTGGAGAGAGATAGGTGAACTGACTCAACATAAAAGTAAAGAGAATGGTCCTTCAAAGAGGAAAGCATCGATTGCTATATTTGTGCTAGAGCTTTTATTTTGAAAACATGAAACAATTTTGTCAACGGTAGTAATAAAGCATATGAGTTATGAAAGTTATATCTTACAAGTTGCAAGTCTCATGCATAGTATACTAATAGTGCCCGCACCTTGTCCTAATTAGCTTGGACTACCGGATCTTTGCAATGCACATGTTTTGACCAAGTGTCACAATGGGGTACCTCCATGCCGCTCGTACAAAGGTCTAAGGAGAAAGCTCGCATTTTGGATTTCTCGCTTTTGATTCTTCTCAACTTAGACATCCATACCGGGACAACATGGACAACGGATAATGGACTCCTCTTTAATGCATAAGCATGTGGCAACAATTATTATTCTCATATGAGATTGAGGATATATGTCCAAAGCTGAAACTTCCACCATGAATCATGGCTTTAGTTAGCGGCCCAAAGTTCTTCTCTAACAACATGCATGCTCCAACCATAAAGGTGGTAGATCTCTCTTACTTCGGACAAGACGGACATGCATAGCAACTCACATGATATCCAACAAAGAATAGTTGATGGCGTCCCCGTAAACATGGTTATCGCACAACAAGCAACTTAATAAGAGATAAAGTGCATAAGTACATATTCAATACTACAATAGTTTTTAAGCTATTTGTCCCATGAGCTATATATTGCAAAGGTGAATGATGGAATTTTAAAGGTAGCACTCAAGCAATTTACTTTGGAATGGCGGATAAATACCATGTAGTAGGTAGGTATGGTGGACACAAATGGCATAGTGGTTGGCTCAAGTATTTTGGATGCATGAGAAGTATTCCCTCTCGATACAAGGTTTAGGCTAGCAAGGTTATTTGAAACAAACACAAGGATGAACGGTACAGCAAAACTCACATAAAAGACATATGGTAAACATTATAAGACTCCATACCAGTCTTCCTTGTTGTTCAAAACTCAATACTAGATGTTATCTAGACTCTAGAGAAACCAAATATGCAAACCAAATTAGCAAGCTCTAAGTATTTCTCCATTAATGGGTGCAAAGTATATGATGCAAGAGCTTAAACATGAGCACAACAATTTCCAAGTATCAAATTATCCAAGACATTTTAGAGTTACTACATGTATCATTTTCCAATTCCAACCATATAACAATTTAACGAAGAAGAACTTCGCCATGAATACTATGAGTAGAACCTAAGGACATATTTGTCCATATGCAACAGACGGAGCGTGTCTCTCTCCCATAAAGTGAATGCAAGGATCCATTTTATTCAAACAAAACAAAAACAAAAACAAACCGACGCTCCAAGCAAAGTACATAAGATGTGGCCGAATAAAAATATAGTTTCAGGGGAGGAACCTGATAATTTGTCGATGAAGAAGGGGATGCCTTGGGCATCCCCAAGCTTAGACGCTTGAGTCTTCTTATAATATGCAGGGGTGAACTACCGGGGCATCCCCAAGCTTAGAGCTTTCACTCTCCTTGATCATATTGCATCATACTCCTCTCTTGATCCTTGAAAACTTCCTCCACACCAAACTCGAAACAACTCATTAGAGGGTTAGTGCATAATAAAAATTCACATGTTCAGAGGTGACACAATCATTCTTAACACTTCTGGACATTGCATAAAGCTACTGGACAATAATGGATCAAAGAAATTCATCCAACATAGCAAAAGAGGCAATGTGAAATAAAAGACAGAATCTGTCAAAGCAGAAAAGTCCGTAAAGATGGATTTTATTAGGCCACCAGACTTGCTCAAACGAAAATGCTCAAATTGAATGAAAGTTGCGTACATATCTGAGGATCATGCTCGTAAATTGGCGTAATTTTCTGAGCTACCTACAGGGAGATAGACCCAGATTCGTGACAGAAAAGAAATCTGGAACTGCGCAGTAATCCAAATCTAGTACTTACTTTTCTATCAAAGACTTTACTTGGCACAACAAAACATAAAACTAAGATAAGGAGAGGTTGCTACAGTAGTAAACAACTTCCAAGACACAAATATAAAACAAAAATACTGGAGTAAAAACATGGGTTGTCTCCCATAAGCGCTTTTCTTTAACGCCTTTCAGCTAGGCGCAGAAAGTGTAACTCAAGTAACATCAAGAGACGAAGCATCAACATCATTACCAGGGGTGCTGGGAGTTTTATCAATTTTAGGCCTATAGTAATTCTTTGGTTTAGGCACCTTAGAGACATACATGAATTTTTGCTCCTTACCCACATAAGCTTTCTCATTAAATTTAAGAGAAGAAAAAGTTGAACCCAATTTTCCCATAGCTTCTTCAAGTTTACCAATTCTATGGGTTTGATTATCATGGATAGCACAAGTTTCTAGAGTAGCAATTCTTTTATTAATTCCTTCTAGGATTTTATCAAGTTTATCGGTATTATCAAGTAATATTTCCAATTTAGTTTCAACACTACAATTTTTCTCTATGGTTTCCAATTTTTTCATAACATCCTCAAGGGAGGTTTCAATTTTAGTTTCATTAACAGGTGGTGTTCCAAATAAACTCTCAATAATGCAACTAGTTTCTAGAGCGGGAGCGCCTAGGAAGTTACCTCCCGCGAGACAATCAAGAACATATCTATTCCAGCTAGAGATACCAACATAAAAATTCCTGAGTAGGATAGTGGTGGAGTGTTTCTTAGTGCACCTATTATGGGCATCACTAATTCTATACCAAGCATCTTTTAAACATTCTCCCCCTTGTTGCTTAAATGAACGAACTTCAACTTCAGGATTACTCATTTTAGCAATAGTAAATAAAGCAAACTAGATAAAGTAAATGCAATTAAACTAATTTTTTTGTGTTTTCGATATAGCAAACAAGACAATAAATAAAGTAAAGCTAGCAACTAATTTTTTTGTGTTTTGATATAAGTGCAGCAAACAAAGTAGTAAATAAAATAAAGCAAGACAAAAACAAAGTAAAGAGATTGAGAAGTGGAGACTCCCCTTGCGAGCGTGTCTTGATCTTCCCGGCAACGGCGCCGAGAAAAAGAGCTTGATGGCGTGTATTTCACACGTTCGTTGGGCAACCCCAAGAGGAAGGTATGATGCGCACAGCAGCAAGTTTTCCCTCGAGAAAGAAACCAAGGTTTATCGAACCAGGAGGAGCCAAGAAGCACGTTGAAGGTTGATGGCGGCGGGATGTAGTGCGGCGCAACACCGGAGATTCCGGCGCCAACGTGGAACCTGCACAACACAACCAAAGTACTTTGCCCCAACGAAACGAGTGAGGTTGTCAATCTCACCGGCTTGCTGTAACAAAGGATTAACCGTATTGTGTGGAAGATGATTGTTTGCGGAGAAAATAGTAAAAACAAGTATTGCGGCAGATTTGTATTTCGAGTATTAAAGAATGGACCGGGGTCCACGGTTCACTAGAGGTGTCTCTCCCATAAGATAAAAGCATGTTGGGTGAACAAATTACTGTCGGGCAATTGACAAATAGAGAGGGCATAACAATGCACATACATGACATGATAAGTATAGTGAGATTTAATTGGGCATTACGACAAAGTATATAGACCGCCATCCAACTGCATCTATGCCTAAAAAGTCCACCTTCAGGTTATCATCCGAACCCCTCCAGTATTAAGTTGCTAACAACAGACAATTGCATTAAGTATGGTGCGTAATGTAATCAACAACTACATCCTCGGACATAGCGCCAATGTTTTATCCCTAGTGGCAACAGCACAACACAACCTTAGGGGTTTCTGTCACTCCCCCAGGTGTCAATGCAGGCATGAACCCACTATCGAGCATAAGTACTCCCTCTTGGAGTTAAAAGTAAAAACTTGGCCAGAGCCTCTACTAGAAACGGAGAGCATGCAAGATCATAAACAACACATGTATAATAACTTGATAATTAACATGACATGGTATTCTCTATCCATCGGATCCCGACAAACACAACATATAGAATTACGGATAGATGATCTTGATCATGTTAGGCAGCTCACAAGATCCAACAATGAAGCACAATGAGGAGAATACAACCATCTAGCTACTGCTATGGACCCATAGTCCAGGGGTGAACTACTCACTCATCACTCCGGAGGCGACCATGGCGGTGTAGAGTCCTCCGGGAGATGATTCCCCTCTCCGGCAGGGTGCCGGAGGCGATCTCCTGGATATCCCGAGATGGGATCGGCGGCGGCGGCGTCTCAGTAAGGTTTTCCGTATCGTGGCTCTCGGTACTGGGGGTTTCGTCACAGAGACTTTTTATAGGCGGAAGGGCAGGTCAAGAGGCGGCACGGGGGCCCCACACCACAGGGCCGCGCGGCCAAGGGGGGGCCGCGCCGCCCTATGGTGTGGCCCCTCTTCGTCTTTCCTTCGGACTTCTGGAAGCTTCGTGAGAAAATAGGCCCCTGGGCTTTTATTTCGTCCAATTCCGAGAATATTTCTTTACTAGGATTTCGAAACCAAAAACAGCGAAAACAGACAATCGGCACTTCGGCATCTTGTTAATAGGTTAGTTCCGGAAAATGCACGAATATGACATAAAGTGTGCATAAAACATGTAGATAACATCAATAATGTGGCATAGAACATAAGAAATTATCGATACGTCGGAGACGTATCGAGGGATAATATCTACCAATAAAAGCATCCTTGCATTTAGTCCAGGAATCAATACTATTCTTAGGCAGAGATAGCAACCAATCTTTAGCTCTTCCTCTTAATGAGAAAGGAAACAATTTCAATTTAATAATATCACCATCTACATCCTTATACTTTTGCATTTCACATAGTTCAACAAAATTATTAAGATCGGAAGCAGACATCATCGGAACTAACACTGGAAAATTGCTCTCGCATAACAAGATTCGATAAAGCGAGGTTTAATTTCAAAGAATTCTGCTGTAGTAGCAGGTGGAGCAATAGGTGTGCATAAGAAATCATTATTATTTGTGGTTGTGAAGTCACACAACTTAGTATTTTCAGGGGTGGCCATTTTAGCAGTAGTGAATAAAGCAAACTAGATAAAATAAATGCAAGTAACTAAATTTTTTGTGTTTTTGATATAACGAACAAGATAGCAAATAAAGTAAAGCTAGCAACTAATTTTTTGTGTTTTGATATAATGCAGCAAACAAAGTAGTAAATAAAATAAAGCAAGACAAAAACAAAGTAAAGAGATTGGGAAGTGGAGACTCCCCTTGCGGCGTGTCTTGATCTCCCCGGCAACGGCGCCGAGAAATTTGCTTGATGCGTGTAGTTGACACGTCCGTTGGGAACCCCAAGAGGAAGGTGTGATGCGCACAACGGCAAGTTTCTCTCAGTAAGAAACCAAGGTTTAATCGAACCAGTAGGAGTCAAGAAGCACGTTGAAGGTTGATGGCGGCGGGATGTAGTGCGGCGCAACACCAGAGATTCCGGCGCCAACGTGGAACCTGCACAACACAACCAAAGTACTTTGCCCCAACGAAACAGTGAGTTTGTTGTCAATCTCACCGGCTTGCTGTAACAAAGGATTAACCGTATTGTATGGAAGATAATTGTTTGCAAGAACACAGTAAAGAACAAGTATTGCAGCAGATTTGTATTTCAGTATAAAAGAATGGACCGGGGTCCATAGTTCACTAGAGGTGTCTCTCCCATAAGATAAAAGCATGTTGGGTGAACAAATTACGGTCGGGCAATTGACAAATAGAGAGGGCATAACAATGCACATACATGTCATGATAAATATAGTGAGATTTAATTGGGCATTACGACAAAGTACATAGACCGCTATCCGGCATGCATCTATGCCTAAAAAGTCCACCTTCGAGGTTATCGTCCGAACCCCTTCCGGTATTAAGTTGCAAAACAACGAGACAATTGCATTAAGTATGGTGCGTAATGTAATCAATAACTACATCCTCGGACATAGCATCAATGTTTTATCCCTAGTGGCAACAACACATCCATAACCTTAGGGGTTTCGTCACTCCCCCAGATTCACGTAGACATGAACCCACTATCGAGCATAAATACTCCCTCTTGGAGTTAATAGCGAAAACTTGGCCAGAGCCTCTACTAATAACGGAGAGCATGCAAGATCTTAAACAACACATAGGTAATAACTTGATAATTAACATAAAAAGTATTCTCTATCCATCGGATCCCGACAAACACAACATATAGTATTACAGATAGATGATCTTGATCATGTTAGGCAGCTCACAAGATCCAACAATGAAGCACAATGAGGAGAAGACAACCATCTAGCTACTGCTATGGACCCATAGTCCAGGGGTGAACTACTCACTCATCACTCCGGAGGCGACCATGGCGGTGAAGAGTCCTCCGGGAGATGAATCCCCTCTCCGGCAGGGTGCCGGAGGAGATCTCCAGAATCCCCCGAGATGGGATTGGCGGCGGCAGCGTCTCAGTAAGGTTTTCCGTATCGTGGGTCTCGGTACTGGGGGTTTCGCGACGGAGGCTTTAAGTAGGCGGAAGGGCAACGCAGGGGGCCACACGAGGGCCCCACACGCCAGGCTGGCGCGGCCAAGACCTAGGCCGCGCCGCCCTAGTGTGGCGTCGCCTCGTGGCCCCACTTCGACTCCCCTTCGGTCTTCTGGAAGCTTCGTGGCAAAATAGGACCACGGGCGTTGATTTCGTCCAATTCCGAGAATATTTCGTTACTAGGATTTCTGAAACCAAAAACAGCGAGAAAACAGCAAGCGGCTCTTCGGCATCTTGTTAATAGGTTAGTTCCAGAAAATGCACGAATATGACATAAAGAGTGCATAAAACATGTAGATATCATCAATAATGTGGCATGGAACATAAGAAATTATCGATACGTCGGAGACGTATCAACCAGCGAAGCGTGTCTCTCTCCCACACAAGCATGAATTTATTCAGAGATTGAAAATAACAAAACGAAAATAAAAGCACACAGACGCTCCAAGTAAAGTACATAAGATGTGATCGAATAAAAATATAGTTTCAAGAGAAGAAACCTGATAATTTGTCGATGAAGAAGGGGATGCCTTGGGCATCCCCAAGCTTAGATGCTTGAGTCTTCTTGAAATATGCAGGGATGAACCACGGGGGCATCTCCAAGCTTAGACTTTTCACTCTTCTTGATCATATTGTATCATCCTCCTCTCTTGACCCTTGAAAACTTCCTCCACACCAAACTCAAAACAAACTCATTAGAGGGTTAGTGCATAATCAAAAATTCACATATTCGAGAGGTGACACAATCATTCTTAACACTTCTGGACATTGCGCAAAGCTACTGGAAGTTAATGGAACAAAGAAATCCATCCAACATAGCAAAAGAAGCAATGCGAAATAAAAGGCAGAATCTGTCAAAACGAACGATCCGTAAAGACGAATTTTGTAGAGGCACCGGACTTGCTCAGATGAAAATGCCCAAATTGAATGAAAGTTGAGTACATATCTGAGGATCACTCACGTAAATTGGCAGATTTTTCTGAGTTACCTACGAGAGAATCATACCCAAATTCGTTACAGCAAGAAATCTGTTTCTGCGCAGTAATCCAAATCTAGTATGACTTTACTATCAAAGACTTTACTTGGCACAACAATGCAATAAAATAAAGATAAGGAGAGGTTGCTACAGTAGTGACAACTTCCAAGACTCAAATATAAAACAAAAGTACTGTAGTAAAATAAACACATGGGTTATCTCCCAAGAAGTGCTTTCTTTATAGCCATTAAGATGGGCTCAGCAGTTTTAATGATGCACTCGCAAGAAATAAGCGTTGAAGCAAAAGAGAGCATCAAAAGCAAGTATGGAACACTTTTAATTCTAACCCACTTCCTATGAAAAGGAATCTTGTAAATAAACAAATTCATGAAGCATAATGCAACAAGCATAGAAAGATAAAACAAGTGCAGCTTCAAGATTCTCAACATAGAGAGGGGAAACTTAATATTATTAAGATGCATATAACCATGTTTCCCTCTCTCATAATAACTTTCAGTAGCATCATGAGCAAACTCAACAATATAACTATCACATAAAGCATTCTTATCAAGAGTATCATGCATAAAATTATTACTACTCCCAACATAAGCATAGTCATTCTTATTAACTGTAGTGGGAGCAAATTCAACAAAGTAGCTATCATCAAATATAAGAGGCATATTGTAATCATAATTAAATTTATCCTCCATAGTAGGCGGTACTAGAAGACCACTATCATTATAATCATCATAAATAGGAGGCATATCATAATCAACATAAACTTTCTCCTCAATACCCGGAGGGCTAAAGAGATCATTTTCATCAAAACCGACCTCCCCAAGCTTAGAATTTTCCATATCATTAGCAACAATGGTGTTCAAAGCGTTCATACTAATATTACTACTAACATGCAAATAAGGTTCCATAGGTTTTTTAATTTTCGCATTAAACCATTCATGTCTTGACTCAGGAAATAGTACAAAAAGCTCACAGATGTTTTCCATTATGCCTTACTAGTGTTTAACAAGAAACAAAAAGATGCAATTGCAGGATCTGAAGGAAATAGCTTCGAGCACACACACACCGGCAACAATGCTAGGAAATAGCTTAGTAGTCGGAGGATGTGAATACCTTTTACCTTACCTCCCCGGCAACGACGCCAGAAAAGTGCTTGATGTCTACGGGTGCTTCTATTCTTGTAGACAGTGTTGGGCCTCCAAGAGCAGAGGTTTGTAGAACAGCAGCAAGTTTCCCTTAAGTGGATCACC
This sequence comes from Lolium rigidum, assembly GCF_022539505.1. NCBI lineage: Eukaryota > Viridiplantae > Streptophyta > Magnoliopsida > Poales > Poaceae > Lolium > Lolium rigidum. The sequence continues at coordinate 282,532,454 of NC_061508.1, forward strand.
CAAGGTTTATCGAACTCGGGGAGGAAGAGGTCAAAGATATCCCTCTCAAGCAACCCTGCAATCACGATACAAGAAGTCTCTTGTGTCCCCAACACACCTAATACACTTGTCAGATGTATAGTTGCACTAGTTCGGCGAAGAGATAGTGAAATACAAGTAATATGGATGTAAATGAGTGGTAATAACAATCTGAATAAAATATGGCAGCAAGCAAACATGCAACAGAACAGTAAATAAACGGATTTTCGATGCTTAGAAACAAGGCCTAGGGATCATACTTTCACTAGTGGACACTCTCAACATTGCAATCATAATTGAATATAAATATAAGCACTTCACTATGCTATTCTGAATTACTCTATGGCAAGATAACGAACACTAATTCATCATGTAGGCAAACCTTAAAGATGTATTCCCAAGTACTAATAAACACCCCACGCTGTCACTGTGAGCATTCATAGGAGGTACTAACACACCACAATTTCATAGAGACATCCAACTCAAATCATAACTCGGTGAATAAGTATTCCGTGAAATATAGCCTAAGAGACCCACACGGTGCACACACTGTCACCTTTACACACGTGGGACAAGGAGTCTCCGGAGATCACATAAGTAAAATCCACTTGAATAGCATAACGACATCTAGATTACAAGCTCATCATATGGATCTCAATCATGTAAGGCAGCTCATGGGATCATTGTATTGAAGTACATGGGAGAGAGATTAACCACATAGCTACCTGTACAGCCCTTAGCCTCGATGGAGAACTACTCCCTCCTCATGAGAGGCAGCAGCGTTGATGAAGATGGCGGTGGTGTCGATGGATATGCCTTCCGGGGGCACTTTCCCGTCCCGTCGGCGTGCCGGAACAGAGACTCCTGTCCCCTAGATCTTGGCTTCGCGATGGCGGCGGCTCTGGAAGGTTTCTCGTACCGTGGCTTTTTCGTATCGAGGTTTTAGGTCAGGGACCTTTAAATAGGCGAAGAGGCGGAGTCGGAAGGCTGACGAGGCGCTGACACAATAGGGGCGCGGCCCGGGCCACGGCCGCGCCACCACCATGTGTGGGCCCCTGTGGCCCTCCTCCGGTCCCTCTCGGGTGTTCCGGACGCTTCGTGGAATTATAAGATGCTGGGCGTTGATTTCGTCCGATTCCGAGAATATTTCCTTACTAGGATTTCGAAACCAAAAACAGCGAGAAAACATCAAGCGGCCCTTCGACATCTCGTCAATAGGTTAGTTCCGGAAAATGCATAAATATGACATATAATGTGTATAAAACATGTGAGTATCATCATAAAAGTAGCATGGAACATAAGAAATTATATATACGTTTGAGACGTATCAATGAGGGTCAATGATTTTGATTGTAATGCTTTATGTGATCTTGGTGCAAGTATTTCTGTTATGCCTAAGAAAATCTATGATATGCTTGACTTGCCACCATTGAAAAATTGTTATTTGGATGTTAATCTTGCTGATAATGCTATAAAGAAACCTTTGGGGAGGATTGATAATGTTCGCATTACGGTTAACAATAACCTTGTCCCCGTTGATTTTGTTGTCTTGGATATTGAATGCAATGCATCTTGTCCCATTATATTGGGAAGACCTTTTCTTCGAACTCGTTGGTGCTATTATTGATATGAAGGAAGGTAATATTAAGTATCAATTTCCTCTCAAGAAAGGTATGGAACACTTCCCTAGAAAGAGAATGAAGTTACCTTATGATTCTATTATTAGAACAAATTATGATGTTGATGCTTCATCTCTTGATAATACTTGATTCACACTTTCTGCGCCTAGATGAAAGGCGTTAAAGAAAAGCGCTTATGGGAGACAACCCATTATTTTACTTCTGCACTTTTATTTTATATTTGAGTCTTGGAAGTTGTTACTACTGTAGCAACCTCTGCTTATCTTTATTTTATTGCATTGTTGTGCCAAGTAAAGTCTTTGATAGTAGGGTTGATACTAGATTTGGATTACTGCGCAGAAACAGATTTCTTACTGTCACGAAATTGAGCAACCCCGTCTGTAGGTAACTCAGAAAAATCTGCCAATTTACGTGCGTGATCCTCAGATATGTACGCAATTTTCATTCAATTTGAGCTTTTTCATCTGTGCAAGTGCCCCAGAAAAATTCGTCTTTACGGACTGTTCTGTTTTGATAGATTCTGCCTTTTATTTCGCATTGCCTGTTTTGCTATGTTGGATGGATTTCTTTGTTCCATTAACTTTCAGTAGCTTTGTGCAATGTGCAGAAGTGTTAGGAATGATTATGTCACCTCTGAATATGTGAATTTTTGATTATGCACTAACCCTCTAATGAGTTTGTTTTGAGTTTGGTGTGGAGGAAGTTTTCAAGGGTCAAGAGAGGAGGATGATAAATATGATCAAGAAGAGTGAAAAGTCTAAGCTTGGGGATGCCCCCGTGGTTCATCCATGCATATTTTAAGAAGACTCAAGCATCTAAGCTTGGGGATGCCCAAGGCATCCCTTCTTCATCAACAACTTATCAGGTCACCTCTAGTGAAACTATATTTTTATTCCATGACATCTTATGTGCTTTATTTGGAGCGTTTGTATGTTTTTTTTTTGAATAAAATCGGATCCTAGCATTCTTTGTTTGGGAGAGAGACACGCTCCACTGTTGCATATGAACACATGCGTTCTTAGCTTTACTTTTAATGTTCATGGCGAAGGTTGAAACTACTTCGTTCAGCATTATTATGGTTGGAAACAGAAAATGCTTCATGTGGTAATTGGTATAATGTCTTGAATAATTTGATACTTGGCAATTGTTGTGCTCATATAGATCATGTTTAAGCTCTTTCATCATGTACTTTGCACCTATTAATGAAGAACTACATAGAGCTTGTTAAAATTATGTTTGCATGATTGGTCTCTCTAGAGTCTAGATATTTTCTGGTGAGGTGTTTGAACAACAAGGAAGACAGTGTAGAGTCTTATAATGCTTGCAATATGTTCTTATGTAAGTTTTGCTGTACCGGTTCATACTTGTGTTTGCTTCAAACAACCTTGCTAGCCAAAGCCTTGTATTGAGAGGAATTCTTCTCGTGCATCCAAATCCTTGAGCCAAAAACTATGCCATTTGTGTCCACCATACTGATGTCTACGTGTGCTTCTTTTCCTGTAGACAGTGTTGGGCCTCCAAGAACAGAGGTTTGTAGAACAGCAGCAAGTTTTCCCTTAAGTGGATCACCCAAGGTTTATCGAACTCAGGGAGGAAGAGGTCAAAGATATCCCTCTCAAGCAACCCTGCAATCACGATACAAGAAGTCTCTTGTGTCCCCAACACACCTAATACACTTGTCAGATGTATAGGTGCACTAGTTCGGCGAAGAGATAGTAAAATACAGGTGGTATAGATGGTGATAATATTGCAGGAAGTAAAGACGCAGTAAAACAGTAAATAAGCGATGATTGCAGTATTTGGAAACAAGGCCTAGGGATCATACTTTCACTAGTGGACACTCTCAACATTGATCACATAATAAAACCACTCTACACTCTCTTGTTGGATGATGAACACCACTAATTGTGTAGGGCTACAAGAGCACCTCAATGCTGGAGTTAACAAGCTCCACAACATTCAATGTTCATATTTAAATAACCTTAGAGTGCATGATAGACCAACACAATTACACCGAGTACTAACATAGCATGCACACTGTCACCGACAGACTATGAAAGGGGGAATAGATCACATCAATACTATCATAGTAATAGTTAACTTCATAATCTACAAGAGATCACAATCATAAACTACGCCAAGTACTACATGATGCACACACTGTCACCATTACACCATGGAGGAGGAATAGACTACTTTAATAACATCACCAGATTAACATATAGATGAATAGTGATACAAAGCTCATATGAATCTCAATCATGTAAGGCAGCTCATGAGATCATTGTATTGAAGTACATAGGAGAGAGATTAACCACATAGCTACCGGTACAGCCCTTAGCCTCGATGGATAACTACTCCCTCCTCATGGGAGACAGCAGCGGTGATGAAGATGGCGGTGGTGTTGATGGAGATGCCTTCCGGGGGAACTTCCCCGTCCCAGCGGCGTGCCGGAACAGAGACTCCTGTCCCCCAGATCTTTGCTTCGCGATGGCGGCGGCTCTGGAAGGTTTCTCGTACCGTGGCTTTTCCGTATCGAAGATTTAGGTCAGGGACCTTTAAATAGGCGAAGAGGCGAAGTCGGAGGGGGTACGGAGCCGCCACACAATAGGGGGGCGCGGCCAGGGCCTGGGCCGCGCCAACCCCATGTGTGGGCCCCCTGTGGCTCTCCTCTGGTCCCTCCCGGGTGTTCTGGAAGCTTCGTGGATTTCTAAGATGCTGGGCGTTGATTTCGTCCGATTCCGAGAATATTTCCTTACTAGGATTTCTGAAACCAAAAACAGCGTAGAACAACGAAGCTGGCCCTTCGGCATCTCGTCAATAGGTTAGTTCCGGAAAACGCATAAATATGACATATTATGTGTATAAAACATGTGAGTATCATCATAAAAGTAGCATGGAACATAAGAAATTATAGATACGTTTGAGACGTATCAAGCATCCCCAAGCTTAGTTCCTACTCGCCCTCGAGTAGGTAAACGATAACAAGGATAATTTCTGAAGTGACATGCTATCATAATCTTGATCAATACTATTGTAAAGCATATGAGATGAATGCAGCGATTCAAAGCAATGGTGAAGACAATGAGTAAACAAATGAATCATATAGCAAAGACTTTTCATGAATAATACTTTCAAGACAAGCATCAATAAGACTTGCATAAGAGTTACTCATAAAGCAATAAATTCAAAGTAAAGGCATTGAAGCAACACAAAGGATGATTAAGTTTCAGCAATTGCTTTCAACTTGTAACATGTATATCTCATGGATAGTTGTCAACATAAAGCAATATAACAAGTGCAATAGGTAAACATGTAGGAATCAATGCACATAGTTGACACAAGTGTTTGCTTCTAAGATAGAAAGAAGTAGGTAAACTGACTCAACATAAAGTAGAAGAATGGCCCTTCGCAGAGGGAAGCAGGGATTAAATCATGTGCTAGAGCTTTTTAAGTTTTGAAATCCTATGGAGAGCATAAAAGTAAAGTTTTGAGAGGTGTTTGTTGTTGTCAACGAATGGTAGTGGGCACTCTAACCCCCTTGCCAAACAGACTTTCAAAGAGCGGCTCCCATGAAGGACGTTATCTCTACCAAGCAAGGTAGATCATCCCTCTTCTCTTTTGTTTACACATGTACTTTAGTTTTATTTATGGTTGACATTCCTCCCAACCTTTTGCTTACACAAGCCATGGCTAACCGAATCCTCGGGTGCCTTCCAACATTCACATACCATGAAGGAGTGTCTATTTGCAAAATTAAGTTGCTTACTCGATGAATCGAGAGAAAAACATGTGAAGAGAATTATTAATGAAGGTTGATTAATTGGGGGTCGGGAACCCCGCGCCGACTCTTTTTGCAAAATTATTGGATAAGCGGATGAAGCCACTAGTCCATTGGTGAAAGCTGCCCAACAAGATTGAAAGATAAAACACCACATACTTCCTCATGAGCTATAAAACATTGACACAAATAAGGAGTAATAAAGTTTTGAATTGTTTAAAGGTAGCACATGAAGTAATTTACTTTGGAATGGCAGAGCAATACCATGTGGTAGGTAGGTATGGTGGACACAAATGGCATAGTTTTTGGCTCAAGGATTTGGATGCACGAGAAGAATTCCTCTCAATAAAAGGATAGGCTAGCAAGGTTGTTTGAAGCAAACTCAAGTATGCAACGGTGCAGCAAAACTCACATATGAACATATTGTAAGTATTATAAGACTTTACATCGTCTCCTTGTTGTTCAAACACCTCAACCAGAAAATATCTAGACTCTAGAGAAACTAATCATGCAAACCAAATTTTAACAAGCTCTATGTAGTTCTTAATTAATGGGTGCAACGTACATTATGCAAGAGCTTAAACATGATCTATATGAACAACAATTGCCAAGTATCAAATTATTCAAGACATTATACCATTTACCACATGCAGCATTTTCTGTTTCCAACCATATAACAATTAACGAAGCAGTTTCAACCTTCGCCATGAACATTAAAAGTAAAGCTAAGAACACATGTGTTCATATGAACCAGCGGAGCATGTCTCTCTCCCACACAAGCATTTATTCAGAGAATGAAAATAACAAAACAAAAATAAAAGCACACATACGCTCCAAGTAAAATACATAAAATGTGACCGAATAAAAATATAGTTTCAAGAGAAGAAACCTGATAATTTGTCGATGAAGAAGGGGATGCCTTGGGCATCCCGAAGCTTAGATGCTTTAGTCTTCTTGAAATATGCAGGGATGAACCACGGGGGCATCCCCAAGCTTAGACTTTTCACTCTTCTTGATCATAGTATATCATCCTCCTCTCTTGACCCTTGAAAACTTCCTCCACACCAAACTCAAAACAAACTCATTAGAGGGTTAGTGCATAATCAAAAATTCACATATTCGGAGGTGACACAATCATTCTTAACACTTCGGACATTGCACAAAGCTACTGAAAGTTAATGGAACAAAGAAATCCATTCAACACAGACAAAAGAGGCAATGCGAAATAAAAGGCGAGAATCTGTCAAAACATAATGATCCGTAAAGACGAATTTTTTAGAGGCACCAGACTTGCTCAGATGAAAATTCTCAAATTGAATTAAAGTTGCGTACATATCTGAGGATCACTCACTTAAATTGGCAGATATTTCTGAGTTACCTACAGAGAATCATACCCAAATTCGTGACAGCAAGAAATCTGTTTCTGCGCGAGTAATCCAAATCTAGTATTCACTTTACTATCAAAGACTTTACTTGGCACAACAATGCAATAAAATAAAGATAAGGAGAGGTTGCTACAGTAGTAACAACTTCCAAGACTCAAATATAAAACAAAATTGCTGTAGTAAAATAAACACATGGGTTATCTCCCAAGAAGTGCTTTCTTTATAGCCATTAAGATGGGCTCAGCAGTTTTAATGATGCACTCGCAAGAAATAAGAGTTGAAACAAAAGAGAGCATCAAGAAGCAAATTCAAAACAAATTTAAGCCTAACCCACTTCCTATGGAAAGGAACCTTGTAAATAAACAAGTTCATGAAGCATAATGCAACAAGCATAGAAAGATAAAACAAGTGTAACTTCAAAAATTTCAGCATATAGAGAGGTATTTTAGTAACATGAAAATTTCTACAACCATATTTTCCTCTCTCATAATAATATCCAGTAGTATCATGAGCAAACTCAACAATATAACTATCACATAAAGCATTCTTATCATGAGTCTCATGCATAAAATTATTACTCTCCACATAAGCATAGTCAATTTTATTAGTAATAGTGGGAGCAAATTCAACAAAGTAGCTATCATTATTATTCTCATCAAGTGTAGGAGGCATAGTATAATCATAATAAAATTTACTCTCCATAGTAGGCGGCACCAAAAGACCACTATCATTATAATCATCATAAATATGAGGCAAAGTATCATCAAAGAAAATTTTCTCCTCAATGCTTGGGGGACTAAAAATATCATGCTCATCAAAACCAACTTCCCCAAGCTTAGAACTTTCTATATCATTATCAACAATGGTGTTCAAAGCGTTCATACTAATATTACTACCAGCATGCAAATAAGATTCCATAGGTTTTTTAATTTTCGCATCAAACAATCCATGTTTTAACTCAGGAAATAGAATAAGAAGCTCATTGTTGTCCATTATGCCTAACTAGTGTAAACAAGAAACAAAAAGATGCAATTGCAGGATCTAAAGGAAATAGCTTCGAGCACTTACAACGGCGCTGGAAGATAGCTTAGTTGCTGAGATCCGGAGTGTGAGTGCCTTTTACCTTTCCTCCCCGGCAACGGCGCCAGAAAATAGCTTGATGTCTACGTGTGCTTCTTTTCCTGTAGACACTGTTGGGCCTCCAAGAGCGGAGGTTTGTAGAACAGCAGCAAGTTTTCCCTTAAGTGGATCACCCAAGGTTTATCGAACTCAGGGAGGAAGAGGTCAAAGATATCCCTCTCAAGCAACCCTGCAATCACGATACAAGAAGTCTCTTGTGTCCCCAACACACCTAATACACTTGTCAGATGTATAGGTGCATGATGGCGTGTAACTCACACGTTCGTTGGGAACCCCAAGAGGAAGGTATGATGCGCACAACAGCAAGTTTTCCCTCAGAAAGAAACCAAGGTTTATCGAACCAGGAGGAGCCAAGAAGCACGTTGAAGGTTGATGGCGGCGGGATGTAGTGCGGCGCAACACCAGGGATTCCGGCGCCAACGTGGAACCTGCACAACACAACCAAAGTACTTTGCCCGAACGAAACAGCGAGGTTGTCAATCTCACCGGCTTGCTGTAACAAAGGATTAACCGTATTGTGTGGAAGATGATTGTTTGCAAGAAAACAGTAAAGAACAAGTATTGCAGCAGATTTGTATTTCAGTATAAAAGAATGGACCGGGGTCCACATTTCACTAGAGGTGTCTCTCCCATAAGATAAAAGCATGTTGGGTGAACAAATTACAATCGGGCAATTGACAAATAGAGAGGGCATAACAATGCACATACATGTCATGATAAGTACAGGTGAGATTTAATTGGGCATTACGACAAAGTACATAGACCGCCATCCATTCGCATCTATGCCTAAAAAGTCCACCTTCAGGTTATCATCCGAACCCCTTCCAGTATTAAGTTGCTAAACAACAGACAATTGCATTAAGTATGGTGCGTATGTAATCAACAACTACATCCTTAGACATAGCATCAATGTTTTATCCCTAGTGGCAACAGCACACCACAACCTTAGAACTTTCTGTCACTTTCCCAGGTATCAATGGAGGCATGAACCCACTATCGAGCATAAATACTCCCTCTTGGAGTTAAGAGCAAAAACTTGGCCAGAGCCTCTACTAATAACGGAGACCATGCAAGATCATAAACAACACATAGGTAATAACTTGATAATTAACATAACATAGTATTCTCTATCCATCGGATCCCGACAAACGCAACATATAGTATTACAGATAGATGATCTTGATCATGTTAGGCAGCTCACAAGATCCAACAATGAAGCACAATGAGGAGAAGACAACCATCTAGCTACTGCTATGGACCCATAGTCCAGGGGTGAACTACTCACTCATCGGTCCGGAGGCGACCATGGCGGTGAAGAGTCCTCCGGGAGATGAATCCCCTCTCCGGCAGGGTGCCGGAGGAGATCTCCCAGAATCCCCCGAGATGGGATTGGCGGCGGCGGCGTCTCTGGAAGGTTTTCCGTATCGTGGCTCTTGGTACTGGGGTTTTCGCGACAGAGGCTTTAAGTAGGCGGAAGGGCAACGTGGGGGGCCACACGAGGGCCCCACACCATAGGTCGGCGCGGCCTGGGCCTGGGCCGCGCCGCCCTATGGTGGCGGCGCCTCGTGGCCCCACTTCGACTCCTCTTCGGTCTTCTGGAAGCTTCGTGGCAAAATAGGACCACGGGCGTTGATTTCGTCCAATTCCGAGAATATTTCGTTACTAGGATTTCTGAAACCAAAAACAGCAGAAAACAACAACTGGCTCTTCGGCATCTTGTTAATAGGTTAGTTCCAGAAAATGCACGAATATGACATAAAGTGTGCATAAAACATGTATATATCATCAATAATGTGGCATGGAACATAAGAAATTATTGATACGTCGGAGACGTATCAGTACACTAGTTCGGCGAAGAGATAGTAAAATACAGGTGGTATAGATGGTGATAATATTGCAGGAAGTAAAGATGCAGTAAAACAGTAAATAAGCGATGATTGCAGTATTTGGAAACAAGGCCTAGGGATCATACTTTCACTAGTGGACACTCTCAACATTGATCACATAATAAAACCTCTCTACACTCTCTTGTTGGATGATGAACACCACTAATTGTGTAGGGCTACAAGAGCACCTCAATGCCGGAGTTAACAAGCTCCACAACATTCAATGTTCATATTTAAATAACCTTAGAGTGCATGATAGACCAACGCAATTACACCGAGTACTAACATAGCATGCACACTGTCACCGATAGACTATGAAAGGGGGAATAGATCACATCAATACCATCATAGTAATAGTTAACTTCATAATCTACAAGAGATCACAATCATAAACTACGCCAAGTACTACATGATGCACACACTTGTCACCATTACACCATGGAGGAGGAATAGACTACTTTAATAACATCACCGGAGTAACACATAGATGAATAGTGATACAAAGCTCATATGAATCTCAATCATGTAAGGCAGCTCATGAGATCATTGTATTGAAGTACATAGGAGAGAGATTAACCACATAGCTACCAGTACAGCCCTTAGCCTCGATGGAGAACTACTCCCTCCTCATGGGAGACAGCAGCGGTGATGAAGATGGCGGTGGTGTTGATGGAGATGCCTTCCGGGGCACTTCCCCTTCCCGGCGGCGTGCCGGAACAGAGACTCCTGTCCCCCAGATCTTGGCTTCGCGATGGCGGCGGCTCTGGAAGGTTTCTCGTACCGTGGCTTTTCCGTATCGAAGATTTAGGTCGGAGACCTTTAAATAGGCGAAGAGGCGAAGTCGGAGGGGGTACGGAGCCGCCACACAATAGGGGGGCGCGGCCAGGGCCTGGGCCGCGCCAGCCCCATGTGTGGGCCCCCTGTGGCTCTCCTCTGGTCCCTCCCGGGTGTTCTGGAAGCTTCATGGATTTCTAAGATGCTGGGCGTTGATTTCATCCGATTCCGAGAATATTTCCTTACTAGGATTTCTGAAACCAAAAACAGCAGAAAACAACAACTGGCCCTTCGGCATCTCGTCAATAGGTTAGTTCCGGAAAACGCATAAATATGACATATAATGTGTATAAAACATGTGAGTATCATCATAAAAGTAGCATGGAACATAAGAAATTATAGATACGTTTGAGACGTATCAAGCATCCCCAAGCTTAGTTCCTACTCGCCCTCGAGTAGGTAAACGTATCCACTTTCCCGAACACTTTTGCTATTGTTTTGCCTCTAATTTGTGTATTTTGGATGCAACTAACACGGACTAACGCTGTTTTCAGCAGAACTGCTCTGGTGTCTCGTTTTTGTGCAGAAATCCAACTTTCAGGAAAATCCTCGGAATTTATGCGGAAGGTCCTATTTTCCTAGAATACTTACGGAGCCAGAAGGGCAAGCCAGGTGGGGTCCCGAGGGCCCCACACACTAGGTCGGCGCGGCCCAGGAGGGGCCCGCGCGGCCCTAGTGTGTGGCGGCCTCGGCTGGCCCCCGACGCCCTCCTTCGGACTACTTATTGCCTTCGACCTAAAAACGCACGGGAGGAAGTCGAAACTCGCCAGAAGCCATCCAGTACGCCACCACCGTCGCGAAACTCCGTCTCGGGACCAGAAACTCCGTTTTGGCACTCCGCCGGGACGAGGAATTGGAGGAGATCATCGCCATCATCACCACCGATGCCTCTCCATCGACCAGCCATGTTTCCCCCATCCATGTGTGAGTAATTCCCCCGCTGTAGGCTGAAGGGGATGGTAGGGATTGGATGAGATTGGTCATGTAATAGCATAAGATTGTTAGGGCATAGTGCCTAGTGTCCGTAATTGGTACTTTTATGATATTGTTGCAACTTGTTATGCTTAATGCTTGTCACTAGGGCCCGAGTGCCATGATCTCAGATCTGAACATGTTATCGATTCATTATGATATTCATTGCTTTATGATCTTACCTGCAAGTTGTATACACGTGTTGCTGTCCGGAACCCGAGGCCCCAAAGTGACAGAAATTGGGACAACCGAAGGGGATGGCAATGACATGAGGATCACATGTGTTCACGGAGTGTTAATGCTTTGCTCCGGTGCTCTATTAAAAGGAGCACCTTAATTTCCAGTATATTCCCCAGAGGCCCGGCTGCCACCGGCTGGTAGAACAAAAGATGTTGTGCAAGTTTCTCATTGCGAGCACGTACGACTATAATTGGAACACATGCCTATTGATTGATTAGTACTGGGATACCGTTTTATTATTATCTGCAAATGCCCTGCTTTAATTGTTACATGAGTTTCTCTTATCCATGCAACGCCCGTTCATCCATCCCTGTGCCTACAGTATTTTAATCCCATTGTTTACTATAATCACTACTGCTGTCTTTGTTACTCTGCTGCTGTTATTTTACTACTGCTACTGCTATAAAACTGTTACTACTGATAAACTCTTGCGAGCAAGTCTGTTTCCAGGTGCAGCTGAATTAAAAACTCCGCTGTTAAGGCTTTCAAGTATTCTTTGTCTCCCCTTGTGTCGAATCAACAAATTGGGTTTTACTTCCCGCGAAGACTGTTGCGATCCCCTATACTTGTGGGTCATCAAGACTATTTTCTGGCGCCGTTGCCGGGGAGCATAGCTTTATTTGGAAGTTCACTTGGATTGATATTGTTCGCTGCAAATTCTCCATCATGAGTAAACCTCACGATCCTAAAGTCGCCATATTACCATCCACTACAAGAAAAGGTACAACTCTGAGTACCTCTGCTGCTCTTGATTCACCATCTGTGATTGATAAACTTGTTTCACCACCACATGCTTCACATGCTGGTACTTCTGCTAGATCTGAAAATTCTTATAATATTGATGATGCTTCTACTGTGTTTGATGATAGTGGTTCATTGGGATCTTTTCTAGATGCTACGATTGCTAAGTCTAGACAAATTGAAAATGCTGAAACTCCTGATGAAAATGCTGCTACACCTGTTAATTCACACGAGTCTCATTGAATACTCTAGTGATGATCTTGATGAGGATTATGTAGAACTTGATGATGATTTTATTGATAAATGCAATGCTACTACTGATGCAAGAAAAATTAAAAAGTTGCTTGCACAACATACTCGTTAGATATAAAGCTGTCTCCCGATCCTAAATTTGCCACATCTCCTATAAACATTAAGGATAAGGATTATGATTTTTCTCTTGATTTGTCTCATATATCTATTGTGGAGAAAACACCTTTTTGTGGTACTGGAAAAGAAAGTGCTGTGGAACATATGATTGAGCTATCTACTCTTAGTAGCTTGTTTTCTGATGATGTTAAGAAGCGTACTTATTTCGTTGCTAAAATTTTCCCTTTCTCATTAAAGGACGATGCTAAAACTTGATATAATAGTTTGCCACCTGATTCTATTAATAGTCCAAAAGAACTGCTTGATGTTTTCTTCCGGAAATACTTTCCTGCTAGTGCTCAACATATTGCTTTGCAGAGAATTTATAATTTTGATCAGGAAGATGGAGAGAAATTGCTCGAGGCTTGGGCTAGATTTTGCTCTCTTATTAGAGCTCGGCCTGACCATGATTTGGAAAAGCATGATTTACTTGATATATTTTATAGTGGACTAACCATTGAGTCTAGGGCATACCTGGATAGTTGTGCTGGTTGTGTTTTCAGGAAAAGAACTCCAGACGACGCTGAAGAATTATTGGCGAGAATAGGCCGGAATCATGATGATTGGTCTACACCTGAACCAACCCCAACACCGATATTGAAGAAGAGGGGTATGATTAAATTAAATGATGAAGATATGAGGGAAGCCAAGAAATCTCTTAAAGAGAAAGGTATTAAATCTAAAGACGTGAAGAATTTACCTCCTATAGAAGATTCATGTAAGATCACTCCCCCTTCATCCATGATTGAGGTACACTCTCTTGAACGCTTTACTAGAGAAGATATTCCATATTCAGAACCTCCTGCTCAATGCTTAGATGAGTTTGATAATTATATTGTTAAGCAAAGTAATTTTAATATAAGAGTAGAGAATCATTTAATGGAAAATTCTCGAGCTATTGGTGAATTGCATGGTATTGTAGAGAGAACCTCCAATGATGTTAAGATGCTTGTTAAACATTTTCAAATGGTTCAAACTCAAATTGATCAACTCACTAAAGTGCAAAATGACTTGTTAAAAGATAATTATAAAGAAAAACATGCTTATGAAGTAACAACTAGAGGCGGTGTTTCTACCCATGATCCTCTATATCCTGAAGGGCATCCCAAAAGAGTTGAACAAGATTCTCAACGAACTGAAACTAGTGCTCCATCTAAGAAAAAGAAAAAGAAACATAAAACTGTTGTAGAATCCTCTGAGCCTGTTAATGATCCTAATAGTATTTCTATTTCTGATGTCGAAACTGAAAGTGGTAATGAACATGATAAAGATAATGATAAGAATGATGCTTCTGATAAAGAAGAGGTTGAAGAAGAACCTGAAAAGCATGCTAAAAATAAAAAGTATACTAAAGAAGATTTTATTGCTAAGAAAAATGGTAGTGAAAGGGAACCTTGGGTTCAAAAGCAAATGCCTTTTCCTGCTAAGAAACTAAAATCAAAGGAAGAAGAACACTATAATAAATTCTGCGATTGGGTGAAACCTTTATTCCTGCAAATACCTTTGACTGATGCTATTAAATTGCCTCCTTATTCAAATTATATGAAAGATATTGTGTCTAACAAAAGGAAATTCCTAATGAGGAGATTTCCACTATGCTTGCTAATTACTCTTTTAATGGTAAGGTTCCAAAGAAGCTTGGCGATCCAGGTATTCCGACTATTCCTTGTTCTATTAAGAATAATTATATTAGAACTGCTCTATGTGATTTGGGAGCGGGTGTTAGTGTTATGCCTTTCTCTCTTTATAAGAGACTTTATTTAGATAAGTTGATACCGACTGATATATCTTTGCAAATGGCTGATAAATCTACTTGCTATTCCTGTTGGTATATGTGAGGATGTTCATGTTCAAGTTACTAATAACTGCTTGATATTAACTGATTTTGTCGTGTTGGAAATGCCTGAAGATGATAATATGTCTATTATTCTTGGGAGACCTTTTCTTAACACCGCAGGGGCTGTTATTGATTGCAATAAAGGAAAAAGTTACTTTTAATGTTGATGACAAGGAGCATACTGTTTATTTTCCCAAGAGGATTGAGAAAGCGTGTGGAGTTAATACAATTTCTAATGTGAGAACTATTAAAGTGGGAACTATTGATTGTCCAATATATGAGCCTAAAGAAGAATATCAAACTCTTGTGATTGGATCCATATCAATACAATATAAGGTAACATGATTGATTTGAGGTTTATTTCTTCGTATGCTATGTAAAATTTATTTGATGGCAAGACTTGATCAACCTTGTTAACAAATTCATTTTATATGCATAGAAGAACTAAACAACATATCTTTCTCCCTCCACTTGATCTAATTGTTGTAGCACTCTTATTTTGCAAAGTTCTTTAGTTAATTAGAGATTTCAAAAAATTTCCTGCCCAGTAATAATAATTTTGACACCCAAAATGTGCATTTTTCAAAGTTTTCAAAAATTCACAAAAATTATACCATTGGTCCTATTTTTCGACGAGGCACCTATGAACACCTAGGGATGACCAGTGGGGCACCCTAGGGTAGCACCCCACAGGCCGGCGCGGCCAGCAAGGGGGCGCGCCACCCTGGTGTGTGGGCCCCTCATTGCCCCACTTCATCATCTCTTCCTCCCACTCTCTTCTCTCTCCCGAAAAAACTCGCACCAGATTCCTCTCACTCGCGTTTTTCCTCAAGAGCTCCAGATTTCTCGATCTCTTTGCTCAGCCCAGATTTATGTCTGAAATTTGGCACATTTGCTCTTTGGTATGTGACTCCTTCGATTATCCAAGTAGAATTTTGTTTGGTGGAGTATATCTTGAATATTTTGCTGCTGTAGGTAACATGTTTAGTGAGCTTGCATGCTTATTCTAAGTGGTAGAAACTAGTTTTGATGCATGATTAGTACTCTAGCAAGTTCCTATGGTAGTTTCCCTCAATTATATGTCACCAAATCAAATTTTATAATGTTTGTTGAAAAATTTCAGAAAAGGAAGATGGATAATTGTAACTTTGGAGAAGTGTTTGAAAGAGAGACAACAAGCACGGGGAGGCCCTCTAGGTCATCCACCCGATTCAGGCCATCCTATAATGAGGACCTCATCGCACCAAGCTTCGCACCCGAAGAGGACAATGGAGTCCCTAATGCTGCATCCTTCCCATGTTATGACTTTTTGAGTAATGCAGGGTTGTATGATTTCTTGACCCTCGTCGGTAAGGCAGGTTTAACCACCTATGTGGGAGATGAGAGTGAGCAATACTATACGCTCACTAAAATCTTTGTGGAGAGCTTCAAATTCAACAATAAGCACTTTCGCCCGACCGTAGAATTCAAGATCTATGGTAAGCCTATTACTATGAAGTTAGAAATTTTTTGTGCTGCATTGGGTATTGCCCCTGTAGGTACAGCAAGGAATATCGAGGACAACCCCAAGGAATTGCTGGAGCTCTATCGAGGGATCACCAATGATGATTGCCGCACCATTCAGCGTGGCAAGATAAGAAACATTCAACTCCCCGCCATTAAGTATTTTGCTTATTACATTGGTACTAGCATTCTTGGTAGGGAGAACACTAGTAACATATCTAGCTATCACCTTGGTTTCTTAATTACTGCACTCACTGGGGACACGCCTTATGATCTTGGTGCTCTTGTTGCTCGCCTCTTGTCTAACAAGGGGACTATATTTGGAGGAATTATTGCTTCACGCGTTTTAGCATATTTAGAGCTTCCTCTTGACCCTAATGATGTAAAAATAACTCCTATGAGACTCGATATTGCTGCTATGAAGAGTCATCGATTTGTTACAACCGACTCTAGTTTAGATAAGATTGTCTATAGAATATTGTATGCTGACGGGGAAGAGAGGGAAATCCTTTTGCCGCAGCCAGATTTGTTCAGTATTGACAGGAAACCATGGTCGCGCACTAAGGAGGAGGTGGATGAGCAATTGAAGATACAAGGCTTCCACCAGCAGCATGACTCCGAGGACGCCGAGCCCTCCTACGACTACACCGTCACGTATCCGGGTGCTTCTTCCAGCACATACCCGGAATATGATCCATCTTCGTCGTACTACGGAGGTGCTACTTCATGGGCACCATGGGATTGATCTCCACTTAGGCCAAAAGCCTAAGCTTGGGGGGAGGTATACCGGCATCACTCATTCTTTGCATATTATGGTTGCTGGATACTTGTGTATACTTGTTTAGTTTCTTTGAGTGGATTTCCAATGAGAGGGAGATGATATTTGGGGAAGTGCTGCCTGAAAACAGATTATGGACTGTTACTGAAAAAATTAGTGCGCACAGCCAGAACGTTATTTTGAGCTGCCAATTTGTGTGCATGTTCCCCAGGTTGTTATCTAACTTTCATTAGTTGAACACTTTTCGAGCTGAGCAGCTTAAGAATTTCTTTAAAATCGATTCATCGTCTTCGTTGTCAAGTTTTGGCAGATTTCTGCCATCTTGCTTTTCTGTGTTTCTTTTAGTTTTCATTTTCTTATTCTTACTTTGTTTCTTCCCTAAAACACAAAAAGACCAAAAATATTTCTGTTGTTTCTCTTAACCACTTGTTTATTTTAGTTTCTTGCTTTATTTGCTATCGTTGGTTTGCTATAAGAAAATCCAAAAAGATTTTGCTTTGTTTGCTTGTTTCCTTTTGTTCTTGTTTCCAAATTCGAAAACACCAAAAATATTTGCTGTTCTTCTTTGGTTTTGTAAAGTTCATGATGAGTTAAATGGTCTTCGGTGGCTGGAGCGTGGTTTTCATTCCATATTATTCAAGCTACACAAGTGAAAAGGCAATAATGACGATATACGACGATCCGATTGTGGTGAGAGGCTGGTATGAACTCTATTTGTTTTCATTTTTGTACATATACTCATCCATGTGAGCATGCTTAGTTGGTTCATGTGAGGTATATGTCATTTAAGAAAGTCTAGTAGTTCATGTTCTCTCATGATTAGCTCCAATTTATTAATATGAGTAACATGTCATAAATATTTTCTTGCATTGCTTTATTCATAGATAGGTATGACATTGTGGTATCCTCCTCTGAATAATTTTCTTGAATCAACTTGGCACATGCTCGCGCATGCATATGACTGAACAAAATGTCAATTAAGCCTCGATGATTTACTTTACCTCAGAGTTCTTGTATCACTTTTATGCCTCCGTTAATTTATTTTTGTCGCAAGCATGATTATGACAGTTATTGCTCTCTCTATTGTCGCTTCCCAGTCTATTGCTAGCCTTCACTTGTACTGAGCGGGAACGCTGCTCGTGCTTCCAAACACATTGAAACCAAGTTATTCCAGAGTGTTCACCATAAATACCTATGCATGGCATTTCAAACCATTCCAAGTAAATTCTCATGTGCTACCTTTAAACATTCAAAATGCTTCTCAATTTGTGTTCATGTTTCATAGCTCATGAGGAAGTATGTGGTGTTTATCTTTCAATCTAGTCATTTACTCTTGACGGACTTTCATAATGGACTAGTGGCACATCCGCTTATCCAATAATTTTGCAAAAAGAGCTGGCAACGGGGTTCCCAGCCCCAATTAATCAACTTTCATTAATAATTCTCTTCACATGTTTTGCCCCGATTCATCAGTAAGCAACTTAAATTGCAAATAGACACTCCTCCATGGTATGTGATCGATGGAAGGCACCCGAGGATTCGGTTAGCCATGGCTTGTGTAAGCAAAGGTTGGGGGGAGTGTCATCCATAATAAAACTGAAGTACGTGTGTAAACAAAAGAGAAGAGGGATGATTTACCTTGCTGGTAGAGATAACGTCCTTCATGGGAGCCGCTCTTGAAAGTCTGGTTGACGAGGTAGTTAGAGTACCCATTATAATTCGTTGACAACAACAAACACCTCTCAAAATAATTTTACTCTTGTTTTACAAATGAAAAGCTCTAGCACATGTTAATCCCTGCTTCCCTCTACGAAGGGTCAATCTTTTACTTTTACATTGAGTCTCCATTCTTTCTTTGAGCACTTTCTTGAGAGCACAACTGTCATTCTTAGTATAATATGCTTGTCCCAAAATGTGATTAATTGTGGTATAACTTTGATGCTTTTATCTTTGATAATCTCTATTTCCAGTCTTCTCATGAACCTCAAAGGTGCCCAAGCATTTATGTTTTGTTGTACAATTACGGGCAAGCGAGATACCACTTTATCATATCATTCTATGAACATTGCAATCCTGCTGATAGACATGATTCATGATGCTCATTTTTAATTTGTTGGTACCTTTTTCATGATCGACATAGCTATTAGATGATTTTATTTGCATGTATCTTATTATGAACTGTTTAAGTACTTGCCATATCATGAGAATATTTACATCATATGAACAAATGTGTTCGTGAAAGTTCTTTTATCGCACTCAGTTGTCAATCGAATTGCTTGAGGACAAGCAATAAGCTAAGCTTGGGGGAGTTGATACGTCCAAAACGTATCCACTTTCCCGAACACTTTTGCTATTGTTTTGCCTCTAATTTGTGTATTTTGGATGCAACTAACACGGACTAACGCTGTTTTCAGCGGAACCGCTCTCGGTGTCTCGTTTTTGTGCAGAAATCCAACTTTCAGGAAAATCCTCGGAATTTATGCGGAAGGTCCTATTTTCCCGAGAAGACTTACGGAGCCGGAAGGGCAAGCCGGTGGGGGCCCGAGGGCCCCACACACTAGGCCGGCGCGGCCCAGGAGGGGCCCGCGCGGCCCTAGTGTGTGGCGGCCTCGGCCGGCCCCCGACGCCCTCCTTCGGACTACTTATTGCCTTCGACCTAAAAACGCACGGGAGGAAGTCGAAACTCGCCAGAAGCCATCCAGTACGCCGCCACCGTCGCGAAACTCCGTCTCGGGACCAGAAACTCCGTTCTGGCACTCCGCCGGGACGGGGAATTGGAGGAGATCATCGCCATCATCACCACCGACGCCTCTCCATCGACCAGCCATGTTTCCCCCATCCATGTGTGAGTAATTCCCCCGCTGTAGGCTAAAGGGGATGGTAGGGATTGGATGAGATTGGTCATGTAATAGCATAAGATTGTTAGGGCATAGTGCCTAGTGTCCGTAATTGGTACTTTTATGATATTGTTGCAACTTGTTATGCTTAATGCTTGTCACTAGGGCCCGAGTGCCATGATCTCAGATCTGAACATGTTATCGATTCATTATGATATTCATTGCTTTATGATCTTACCTGCAAGTTGTATACACGTGTTGCTGTCCGGAACCCGAGGCCCCAAAGTGACAGAAATTGGGACAACCGAAGGGGATGGCGGTGACATGAGGATCACATGTGTTCACGGAGTGTTAATGCTTTGCTCCGGTGCTCTATTAAAAGGAGCACCTTAATTTCCAGTAGATTCCCTAGAGGCCCGGCTGCCACCGGCTGGTAGGACAAAAGATGTTGTGCAAGTTTCTCATTGCGAGCACGTACGACTATATATGGAACACATGCCTATTGATTGATTAGTACTTGGATACCGTTTTATTATTATCTGCAAATGCCATGCTTTAATTGTTACATGAGTTTCTCTTATCCATGCAACGCCCGTTCATCCATCCCTGTGCCTACAGTATTTTAATCCTGCTGTTTACTATAATCACTACTGCTATCTTTGTTACTCTGCTGCTGTTATTTTACTACTGCTACTGCTATAAAATTGTTATTACTGATAAACTCTTGCGAGCAAGTCTGTTTCCAGGTGCAGCTGAATTGACAACTCCGCTGTTAAGGCTTTCAAGTATTCTTTGTCTCCCCTTGTGTCGAATCAACAAATTGGGTTTTACTTCCCGCGAAGACTGTTGCGATCCCCTATACTTGTGGGTCATCAGGAATCATCTCCCGGAGGACTCTTCATCACCATGATCGCCTCCGGATTGATGTGTGAGTAGTTCACCCTTGGACTATGGGTCCATAGCAGTAGCTAGATGGTTGTCTTCTCCTCATTGTGCTATCATGTTAGATCTTGTGAGCTGCCTATCATAATCAAGATAATCTATTTGTACTGCTACATGTTATGTTTGTTGGGATCCAATGAATATGGAATACTATGTCAAGTTGATTATCAATCTATCATATATGTGTTGTTTATGTTCTTGCATGCTCTCCGTTGCTAGTAGAAGGCTCTGGCCAAGTTGATACTTGTAACTCCAAGAGGGAGTATTTATGCTCGATAGTGGGTTCATGCCTCCATTGAATCTCGGACGATGACGTGAAAGTTCTAAGGTTGTGGATGTGATGTTGCCACTAGGGATAAAACATCAATGCTTTGTCTAAGGATATTTGTGTTGATTATATTACGCACCATACTTAATGCAATTGTTTGTTGTTTGCAACTTAATACTGGAAGGGGTGCGGATGCTAACCTGAAGGTGGACTTTTTAGGCATAGATGCATGCTGGATAGCGGTCTATGTACTTTGTAGTAATGCCCTGATTAAATCTCATAGTAGTCATCGTGATATGTATGTGCATTGTTATGCCCTCTCTATTTGTCAATTGCCCAACTGTAATTCGTTCACCCAACATGCTATTTATCTTATTGGAGAGACACCACTAGTGAACTGTGGATCCCGGTCCATTCTTTTACATCTGAAATACAATCTACTGCAAACTCTGTTCTTTAGTGTTCTTCGCAAACAAACATCATTTTCCACACCATACGTTTAATCCTTTGTTTACAGCAAGCCGGTGAGATTGACAACCTCACTTTTAAGTTGGGACAAAGTATTGTGATTGTGTTGTGCAGGTTCCACGTTGGCGCCGGAATCCCTGGTGTTGCGCCGCACTACACTCCGTCACCAACAACCTTCACGTGGCCCTTGACTCCTACTGGTTCGATGACCTTGGTTTCTTACTGAGGGAAAACTTGCTGCTGTACGCATCACACCTTCCTCTTGGGGTTCCCAACAGACGTGTGTCAACTACACGCCAGCAGCCACCGCCGCCACAGCCTTATGTCTGGGCGCCTCAACCGCTGCCACAGCCGCAGGCCTGGGCGCCTCAACTGCCGCCACAGCCGCAGCACTGGGCGCCTCCACCGCCGCCATAGCCGCAGCACTGGGCGCCTCCACCGCCGCCACAGCCGCAGCCTCCTCAACCTCGAGCACCGGCGGCGCGCCCGGCGTACGCTCCCCCGGATGGCTACTGGCCGTGGGTCATACCGGAGCTCATCGTGCTCGACAGCGACGAGGAGCAGCACAGCGACGATGAGCAGCAGTAGGCGTTTAGGTTTTTTTTGTTTTAAGTATGTAAATTATGTTTCATGTTTTAAAAAAGATTCGTCCTAAAAAATGCGTCGTGCCGCTGGAGCCACCCCGACGCAAACGGACGCACGGTCGATTTCGACCAAAAGGACCGACGCAAACGAACCCGCACGGACGCTAAATGCGTCGCACCGCTGGAGATGCCCTTACAGCTGCATGCGGCAGCTTTTTCCTCATGCTTGAGTGGTTCTAGGGACACGTGTCAACCGCTCTAGGGATCGGAAGCCCCGATCCCCCGTGGGATGCTGAGCACGCTCCAATCTTGTATTGCTTTTTTTTTGAACAGTTGTATTGCTCATTTGATCAAAAAAATATGGTGGAAAAGGAAAAAAAAGGCATGCATGCCCGTTGGTGAGGCATGTCAAACGACACACTCATATATACACTCAGCAGTCTGCTCGTACTTTCAAATAATCACTAGCTAAAAACATCTAAACCGTCAAGTCCAAAAATATACAACTAAACCGGTGGCAACGCCTCATTCGACGACTCCAGCGCCTCCTCTGGCCCCACGGCTTTTGCCGTCACCGTCGGCGCCGGCGAGATCACGCACCGGCACATTGGGCACGTCCTCTGCGAGTGCAGCCACATGTCGATGCACTCGACGTGAAAGACATGCCTGCACGCCGGCAGCTGCCGCACCATCTCGCCGCCGTAGATGCCCTCCAGGCAGACCGGGCACACCACCACGCAGCCTGGGACCGCCTCCTCGCCTTCACCGCTAACGCCGTCGCCTTCCTCCAGCGAGCACTCGAACGCGAACGCCGCTGGCGTATCGCAGGTGCACCCGCCTCTAGCAGCAGTAGTGAGAGCGAGCACTGGGCTCGCCGGCCTGCCCGCCCGGCGGCGGCGAAGCCACAACGCTCTGGGCGCGAGGCAGCCGAGGACGACGAGCAGCAGCGCGGCCGTGCCGGCGAAGGCGCCGGCCTTCAGGACGCTGGAGGTGGCAGCGAGCACGCAGCAGAACAGGAGGATGGCGGATGGCCACGCAGGCGACGGCGATGCCGTAAAAGGCGCGGAGCCTGGACACGTCCTCGTCGCCTCCGTCGCGGGAGCGGAAGCTCGCCGAGAACCTCGGGTACATGTTGAGCATGCTGATGATGATTGATGAGCCGAGAGTGGAGAGAGACGGGGAGTCGCTTGGGATGCACTGCTTCCACAACGTTTTCGCGGCAATATAAATAGTGTTCGCGTCGAGGACGTGGAGCATGCTTTTGGCGTCTCGCTGCTGCAG
The DNA here is from genome assembly GCF_022539505.1 of Lolium rigidum. NCBI lineage: Eukaryota > Viridiplantae > Streptophyta > Magnoliopsida > Poales > Poaceae > Lolium > Lolium rigidum. Next base: position 282,555,997 of record NC_061508.1, read on the forward strand.
CTGCTGCTGTTAGGATTTTAAGTCAAAAGTAATGTACTGGTGGTCTTCGATTTTAGTTACTATACCTGACGGCGGGATAGAAAAATACGGCGGCGTTGCATTGACGTGTCCAGTCCGTGGTGTCAAGAGCCAAAGGTACGGCAACTACGGAAAAGGCACGGCTCAATTCCTTTATCTCTGGTCTCTATCCTCATTCTCCCATGTGGTGTCTCTATAAGATCTCTTTCTTCAAGCAGTAAAGGAACTGATATTTTGAAATGCATCTTTAATAGATTTTGTGATGTTAAAAAAATTAATGATAAATTCATGTATACATCTTCACATGCTAAGTGCCCGAAATAGGAGTAATCGGATAAAAGATGGAGCCGTTGGAGAACACCAGGGACGACGCCCAAGGCGACGCCCACATCGGAGGCTCTGACGCTACGATCGGTGGTAAGTTCTGGTGCCTGATAAACGCGGACGATGAGGATGATCCGGAGGAGGAGGAGCTTCTCCGTTCATCGCCGGAGATGTACCGGAGATCATCTCTGGAGGTTCTGCCCTCCCCATCAACAAGGTACGTTAAGAGACTGAAAAATCGGGAGAATCAGCGGCGGACTGCCCTTCTCAGTGGGTTAGTGTCGTCGGGTTCGCGATCTGGTTCGCCGGAGTGCCGCTGGCCGCCACCGGTGCAATCTTCTCCTGAGGCCAAGGTTTTGAAATATCCTGTCCTAGAGCCGACAGTGTTCTTCCTTGAGGATTTCGATGCAAATCAGTGGGTTGATGTGTTCAGGCGAAGCAGAATTCGTCGTCCGCGAAGGCCTCATTGCTCTTTCTCCGGCCAAGTGCGCCGTCGAGCTTCTTTGCGAGATCACAGGAGATCTCTGTCACGCGATAATCGTGGATCTGAGTCTGTTCAAAATGATGGGCTTGAGAGACTTCATATTAGCTGTGGGCCGGTGCATGGTTTTGGGCAAAGGTCCAGTTTTAACTACAAGGGTTTTAGGCAACCTATTGTCTTACGAGGATTGCCAGAGCCAATTCCTCGTCAATCCACTTCGGTGACTTCATCTGTTTGTCCCTTGGCGGCTAGGGTTTTGCAGCGAATGGCGGGACAGACTCCCGTTCCTCCACGCAGTGCTGCACCGCCGCCTGCCCCTATGCGCCAGCCAGCTCCTATGCGTCAGCCTGTTCCACCTCGCTCTACTCCAGGCCGCAGCGAGGCTGGAGCTCCTGGTGGACAAGCCGGGGTGGGCAACGTCCAGGCTGGTGCCCTCGCTTCGGCAAGCTCTTCCGGGGGCGCCATGGGGCATAATGGAGAGATTGGTTCTAATCTAAGTCAGCCTCCTCGTGTTCATGCTGGGGGTAGTTCAAGTCAGCCTGCTCGATTTAGCGACAGACGATACGAGGGCTTCGAAGATCAAAGCTATGGGGGTTTCCAGGAGGGATACTATGATGGCAACAATGGCTTTGGCAATGCTTTTGGTTCTCACAATAGAGGTAACTTCAGGTCACGTCCATATAATAGTCACAGGCAGTGGAATAGAAACTACAATAACTCTTACAGAGGGTCTGGTAGATATAACAACAACAACAGCCATCGGTTTCAACGTAGATTCAATAATATAGAGATAGCTCCGGTGGATACCATGTCCCAGGGGTCGGGGGGAAATTCACAGGGGTCGGGTGCCGCACAGCTTGCAATGTCTACCCCAGGTGATGCTGTGACAGGACCTGGACAACAGCACATAGAGGAGAATTCTGGGCTATCTCTGTCTGCAGGGGCTCAAAAAAAGGTTGATAAAATGCAGTGTTTAAAGTGTGGTGAGTTTGGACATTTTGCAGATGCTTGCTCTGCTGTTCTCTGTTTGTACTGTGAAATGACTATGCATGAGTCTAAGGATTGTCCGTTATTGTCTATGCCTAAACCTGTTGCTATTACATATGGGGTCTCTCGTAATGAGCTTATGTTCCATGAGGTTCCAGCTTCTGCTGAGGTGACTTTTAAGCATGATAGCGGTAAAATTGGTAGAATTTCAGTCACAGGGGGAACCTTATCTGCGCAAGAAATTATTAATGAACTTCAATGGATCATTCCATGTAACCAGCAGTGGGATCTTATACCTACTGAGGATGGTGCATTCAAAGTTCTTTTTCCCTCCAAGGCTGATCTTGCTAGAATGACAAAAATAATCAATGTGCCCGTTCCGGATACCAATATGTTCCTGCATTTTGAAGAGTGGTCAGCTGCAGATCTTGATAAGTTTTGCTTATCATCTGTGTGGGTCAGGGTTCATGGGGTTTGTTACAAGGAGAGATGTGACTATCTTTCACTCTTTGGGGTTGGCTCCCTAATTGGAAAAACCAAGGAGGTGGATATGGCGTTTACGAGGTCTCACACTGTGGTTCGGATGCTTGTGGAGGTTACTCGAGTGGAACATTTGCCTACCACCACAGTGGATCACACTTATGATGGGCAGGGGTATGGTTTACTTTTTAAGCTTGAATCTCAGCCAGGAAAAGAAAAAGATGATGTTGTTATGAATGAGGTAACCCCTGATGATGATGCAGCGGATGAAAAGGGGAAGGGGAAAGAGTTGCCAAAGGGCACCAACCTTACCCAGGGTGATGCGTCGGCTTCCACACAGGTTCCTAATACTGACAGGCCTCAAAATAATCCAAACTTGTCTAAGCAAGTTGGTGCTTCCATGCCAGTGTGTAGAGTTGGCCAGATTGATTGCCCGAGGGCAGACCCGCCATGGTCAGACAGTAAGGTTTATACCTTAAAACCTCGCAAGCTTTGGGCTGATTACTCTTCAGATGAGGAGGATACCATAGCTTCTCCATTGTCACGTCTTACTAGTCCTCACATGTTCCCTGAAGATGTTAATTGTTCGTTCGCAAGTCAGGGTGGAGGTCCAGATTCTAGTCAGTTGTTGCTTGCCCCGACAGTAACGCTAGACACAGCAGAGAAACCAGAGATTTTCTCTGATGAAGCACTCAAGCAAGAGGTTTTTTCTACCGCAGTAGCCCTTTCTCACAGCTCGACAGAGGGACAGACAGTTTTGCCTGCCGCGATAGATTGTGCGACAGAGGTGATTTCTTCGCTTCGCTTGGCAGACAAGCAGGCTGTGATTTCTACCGGCACAACATCGGGTCTTCTTTCGACCGTGGTTCCTTCTGAGAGGGTCGATGCAGTGCCTAGTGATGCGCAGAATAGTCTCACCGGTTCTCCAGGACAATTCACAGGTACATATGAAAATAGTGTTCAGGAGCAAGAGAAAGCTCCAAGTTCCTGTACTGTTTTTTCTGAACCTTTTGTTTCTGATACTGATAAAGAATTTAACTATATGATGTCTGTTGGTTTACCATCTTATGAGCATCCTACTCGTTTATATACTCCAGATCATACCACCAGTGCTGGTACTGGAGTTTTCCTAGGGGGACGTCTCTCGGTGGACAAAGTGGTAGCTTTTGGCGGCATTTCTCCTCCTTCAGTTGGAGCTCGTTCGAGCCAAAGAATTAAGCATCAAAAGGATGCTGACGCAACGCAGATGGAACGGGCTCAAAATTTGGCAAAGGCAAAAGAGACCTCGTTTTCTTCAGGTAATGCAAAAGTTTCAGATTTTACTTTAAGCTCAATACCTGATGACGTGTTTACACATAGAGCAAAGGTGCTTGGGGTTTCGCTGGGGACTTCTCCTTCTCAAGTTTATGAATCAATTAGAAACATCAAAGAGGTGGATAATAAAAGAAATCTCATAGTGCTCCACAAAAACTTATAAGAAGCCAATAAAATAAATGACCCATCCTATAATGAGATTTTACATAATGCGTCATCTTTATCCACGGATCTTGAGCAAGAAGCTCAAATCAGCCCGGAGGGAAAGGAGTTGGTACAAGAGGAGAAAATATTAAAGGTGTATAAAAGAAGAGAAAAAGTGATCCCCAAAGTGGTTCGCCGAAGTGTGCGAATTAGCAAGAAATCTAAGACTGTTAATTAACTGGTCTTTCAAATGAGGGGTAGTTTCTGGAATAGTGATGGTTTCAAGGATTTGGCCAAACACCGTTTCGTGCGTGAGACGATTCATGAACATAAACTAGACTTTTTCGCTATTTTGGAAACAGGTAGAGATAATTTCTCAACACCTTTTCTAAATAATATCTCGGGAGGTCAAGATTTTCAGTGGTACTGTCTTCCTCCCATTGGGCGATCCGGGGGCATTTTGGTAGGGATTAATGCGGCCTCGATATCTGTTCAGAAGGTGGTCGCCGGCGACAGATGCGCTAAATTTTTTGTTACATCTAAAGCTGACCACTTTCGTTGGGTCCTTGTGGCAGTGTATGGGGCGGCTCAAGACGAGCACAAACCAGAATTTCTTGCCGAACTTGTTCGAATCTGTGAAGATGAGCCTCTTCCGATTCTTGTTGGGGGGGATTTCAATATTATAAGGCGAAGAGAGGAAAAAAATAATGACAATTTTAATGCCCGTTGGCCGTTTCTTTTTAATGCTATTATCGAAAGCCTTAACCTGAGAGAGATAGTTCTCTCGGGTAGGAAATTCACTTGGGCAAACCGACGCGAAACTCCGACCTACGAGAAATTAGATAGAATTCTAGCGAGTGTGTCTTGGGAGCAGAAATACCCGTTGGTTTCGGTTCGTGCGCTTACTAGATCAGGATCAGACCATACTCCGTTGTTATTAGACTCAGGAGACCATGCTTTTAAAGGAAACAAGACACATTTCTCTTTTGAGCTAGCTTGGTTAAAAACGGAGGGTTTCGCTGAGATTGTAGCCCGTGAGTGGGCTGCGATTTCTGCTGGTTCTAATTCTTTGGAAGTGTGGCAAAACAAGATCAGACATCTGCGTCAGTTCTTGAGGGGTTGGGCAAAAAATCTGAGTGGTTCTTATAGGGTGGAAAAAGAACATTTTCTTAGTATTATTGATTTTTTGGATTGTAAAGCAGAAACTGACCCACTAGATGAGGTTGAACGAAGTTCTTTACGCAAAGCTCAGGATGCCATTGCAAAGCTTCGTCGTGATGAGGAAACAAAATGGGCTCAACGTGCTAAAGTGAAACACATCCAAGAAGGGGGAGAAAACACTAAATATTTTCATTTGATAGCTAATGGGAAACATAGAAGAAAGAAAATTTTCCAATTAGAACAGGACGAAGGGACAATTATTGGTCAGGAGAACCTTAAAAATTATATTACAGACTATTATAAATCGTTATTTGGACCTCCAATCTCAAATAATTGTGTCATGGAAGAGTCTATGACACAAGATATTTCTCAGATTTCGGATGAAGAAAATAGTATTTTAACCGCTGCTTTCTCTGAAAAAGAAGTGTATGAGGCAATCGAACAAATGGAAAAAAATAAAGCCCCAGGTCCTGATGGATTTCCAGCTGAATTCTATCAACACTTTTGGGAGGTGATTAAAGGTGATCTCATGGCTATGTTCGCCGAGTTCCAGAGTGGCGAGTTGCCTTTGTTCCACCTTAATTTTGGTACTATCATTTTGTTGCCTAAGAAAGAAAATGCTACTCAAATTCAGCAGTATCGTCCCATCTGCCTTCTTAATGTTAGCTTTAAGGTGTTCACAAAAGTTGGGACTAATCGGGTAACTGGTATTGCAGAAAATGTTGTCAAGCCAACACAAACTGCTTTTATGCCCGGTAGACATATTTTAGAAGGGGTTGTTATTCTACATGAAACCATTCATGAACTTCATAGGAAGAAGATGGATGGAGTTCTTTTTAAAATAGATTTTGAAAAAGCATAAGATAAAGTTAATTGGAATTTCTTGCAGCAAGCGATGCGCATGAAAGGTTTTGACCCTATTTAGTGCCAATGGGTTCAGAGATACATTGAAAAGGGGAGTGTTGGCATTAGGGTGAATGACGATATAGGGCATTATTTTCAAACTAAAAAGGGATTACGTCAGGGAGACCCTCTATCCCCAATTCTCTTTAATATTGTTGCGGACATGCTCGCTATTATCATTGAACGAGCAAAGAATGACGGTCAAGTGAATGGGCTTATCCCTCATCTAGTGGATGGAGGACTTTCTATATTGCAATACGCCGATGATACTATCCTTTTTATGAAGCATGATTTAGATAAAGCCCTTAATATGAAATTGGTCCTTTGTCTTTTTGAACAGTTGTCTGGTCTCAAAATTAACTTTCATAAGAGTGAACTTTTTTGTTTTGGGAAGGCTAAAGAGGCTGAGAACGAATATAGGAACCTTTTTGGGTGCGAAATTGGTTCCTTACCTTTTAGATATTTGGGAATCCCAATCCATTTTCGCAGATTGAAAAATGGGGAGTGGAAACCGGTTGAGGATCCCTTTGAAAAAAAATTCAGTAGTTGGGCGGGCAAGATGCTCTCCTATGGGGACAGGTTAATACTTACTAATTCTGTTCTCACAAGCCTACCTATGTTTATGTTATCGTTTCTTGAGGTTCCGATTGGGGTGAGAAAGAGACTAGACTTTTTCAGATCGCGCTTTTTTTGGCAAAGTGATGGACACAAGAAAAAGTATAGATTGACTAAATGGGATATTATTTGTCAGCCGAAGGACCAGGGGGGTTTGGGAGTGGAAGTGCTCGATTTAAAAAATAAGAGTTTGCTTAGCAAATGGCTGTTTAAACTTGTGAATGAGAAAGGGGTTTGGCAGGAGTTGTTGCAAAATAAATATCTAAAAGATAAAACGTTGTCACAGGATTCGGTTAAACCTACAGATTCGCACTTCTGGAAAGGTTTGATGGGCGTAAAAGATGACTTCTTTATGAGAGGATCCATGAGGGTTGAGAATGGTCAGAATACGAGGTTCTGGGAAGATACTTGGCTGGGCAATAGGCCCTTGTGCGAACAATATCCTTCTCTATACTGTATTGTCAACCGAACCAATGTTTCGGTTGCACATGTTATGAATGGGACTCCTTTAAACATAGGTTTCAGGAGATCACTATCAAATAATAGATGGGATCGATGGGTTCATCTTGTGCACCGCCTAATGGAAGTTCATCTCTCTGAAAATGATGATACTTTTCATTGGGGCCTCACCGAGTCGGGAAAATTTACGATAAAATCCATGTATCTTGATTTGCTTGAAGGTAATACAGGAGAAGTCGAGAAATTTATCTGGAAGATCAAGGTCCCACTAAAAATTAGGATTTTTATGTGGTTTATTCATAAGAAAGTCATCCTTACGAAAGATAATCTAAAAAAAACGTAATTGGCATGGGTGTTCTAGATGTTGCTTCTGTGATCAAGATGAGACAATTCAACATTTATTCTTTACTTGCCCTTTTGCTAAAATCCTCTGGCGCATTATTTATATGACTTTCAATATTCCAGCTCCTTCAAATGTGACAAATTTATTTGGCAATTGGTTAAAAGGGGTAGCTAAGAAGGATAAAGGCCACATTAGAGTTGGTGTGTGCGCTTTATTTTGGGCTATCTGGAAGGTTCGAAATGATTTTATTTTTAACAAAAAGAGTTTTCCATCATTTTTGCAGGTTGTTCCCTTAGTTACCCATTGGATCCATATGTGGTCCTTTATTCAGCAGGAGGATGTGCGATGGGACATGGATATTGGGTGCAACCGCTTAGCGACGGTAGCACGGGATTTCTACAGCTAGTGCGGCTGGCGTACTGACAAGCGACTCACATGAAGATCTTGTGGCGGCTTGTTATTTTTTTCTTATTTAGATGGTTGGTTTTCATAGCAACTTTGAGTGATCCGTGATTTGTAATAAGGTTGTAACTCAGTAATTCAAAAAAATTAATAAAGAGCCGTATGCATCGATTGATGCAGAGGCTGGGGTATACCTCGTATCGAAAAAAAACATGCTAAGTGCCCACAAAGTATTTCCATAAAAAATGGACTTATCGTTTGTTTGGCAATAAAAATAAAGTTTTTTTGTGAGACAAGTTTTGTTTTTTTAACATTGACCACAAAAAATATCGGTTTTCCATGTCAAACTGTACGAACACATACAGATTATCGAGATGTACATGTAAAATCCTTTATCGGAATTTTTGGACATGTACAAAAATGTTGTTTGGGTGGTGGGACCATATGCACCTGGGTGCCGAATGAAATTTCTGAGTAAGATGCACTTTATGCTACTCCCTCATTTTGTTATAAGGCTACCATCAATTTTATGGTAGATCCTTTGACTAATAATACTAATAATATAATCAACAAATATAAGTTATATGTCATCAAAAGCATACGGCTGGATTCATATTCGAAAGATGTTTCCAACAATATGTGTTTGGTGTCATATAACTTGTATTTTGTTGGTCAAATGATTAGTCAAAGTGTTGTCTTGTAATGTGTAGTGACCTTATAATCCTTTTGTTTCCATATTAGGCTTGATCAAGGTTAAATTTGGCCAAGTTTGACCAACCATATGTGAAAATATAATATGTAATCACTATAATTTAGAAAATCAATATGTTATTATTAGTACCGTAATGTGATATCCTATCACATCATTTACATTTGATTTATGTATTTATCATACATATTGATATTTTATCACGGATAGTTGATCAAAGATTACAAACCTTAACTTCAACCAAACCTTATATTAGGAGTGATATGGAACATAGGAAGTACATAATTAAAAACATTTTGCTAAGGGGACGAGTTGCCACCAAGACTTAACTGCCGATGTCGTCCACTACGTGGAGGCGGCTCCTTAGTTTTAATCCAATCCATTAGGATAGATCATATTTAAAAAATACTAAACTGGCTATTTAATCACAAACCATTGATTAAATTGAATATAAATTTCGTATAATAAAAATGAATTGCTTATAGTTTACTGGAAAAATCAATTTATTTTTGACACGGGTTTATTTTTTTGTACAAATGCCAATCTTGGATATAAAATAGAGGTAGATTACTTGGGAAAGTCATCTAACCTTTTATGTTGCTCCTTGTGGGAAGTAACACAGACTAGTGTTATGTATATATGTATATATTTATTCCTAAAATAAAAAATAGTGTAATGTCTATATTACTAGTATGTATTATTACCTTGAGAGTGGGTAGCAATGTGCTTGATATTATCTAAGTTCTCATATACATGTCACCTAAATACCATGTGCTACCTATTTCTCTCTCTCTTTCTTGAGAACTCATGCACTTTATTTACATTAAATACAATTTTATTACAAATTGCTTCTTGGATGCGGACCATACTAGCTTGCAGGAATGATAAACGCGGGAAGTGCATAAATGACACTCGTATATATATACACTCAGCTCCTACATCAAATTTTACTAGCTAAAAGAACTAGGAAGGCCTCATCCGACGACACCGCTGGCTCCTCTTCCGGCTCCAAGGCTTTCGCCGTTACTATCGTCGGATGAGGCGTTGCTACCTTGGAAAAACAAGATTATCATAATATCACATGATAATTATGGCACATATATTCACTTTATCCCTAGTGAGGTAGTAAAAGAAAGGTAAATATCATAGTAGATCTTGAATTTTTTGTCACTATTCAATTACTACCACCATGCTACTCCATCTAATACACACTTATTCCCACACATATTCTTGCATATATGTTGGATCAGAACAAATACTTAAGAACGGGGTACATGATATGCATCTATCAATACATCTTCCACATAATAGGTTTCAATCCCATATATCAATATCATAGAATAACGATCCACCACATAGGAATTACATATATGACCATAATCATGTTGGGCAGCTTATATGGTACTATATCTATGAAGAACAAGAGAGCAATAGATCAAGCTACTGCTACAAACCCATAGTCTAGAGGTAGACTACTCCCTCTTCATCATGGTGATGGTGGTGGAGACGTTGGAGAAGGTCGAGATCCCTCCGGCGGCGGCTCCAACGGAGTTTCCCCCTCCAACTCTTCGCTTGTTCTGGCTTTGTTTTTGTGTTTCAGTTTTTCTGGGGCGCACTCCCTCCAGGAAGCCTCGGGAAATTCTTTATATATGGGTTTTTAGGTTAGACGGAGTCCGTGAGCGAAAAATCAAGCGAATCAGACGGTCGAGGAGAGAAAGTGCATGGGTGTGATACGTCTCAAACGTATCTATAATTTCTTATGTTCCATGCTAGTTTTATGACAATACCTACATGTTTTATACACATTATATGTCATTATTATGCATTTTTCGGAACTAACCTATTGACGAGATGCCGAAGTGCCAGTTCCTGTTTTCTGCTGTTTTTGGTTTCAGAAATCCTAGTAAGGAAATATTCTCGGAATTGGACGAAATCAACGCCCAGCATCTTAGAATCACACGAAGCTTCCAGAACACCCGAGAGCCGCGGAGGAGGGCCCTGTGGGCCCCAGATGATAGGCCGGCGCGGCCCAGGCCCTGGCCGCGCCCCCCTATTGTGTGGTGGCTCTGTACCCCCTCCGACTCCGCCTCTTCGCCTATAAGAAGGTCCCTGACCTAAATCTTCGATACGGAAAAGCCACGGTACGAGAAACCTTCCAGAGCCGCCGCCATCGCGAAGCCAAGATCTGGGGGACAGGAGTCTCTGTTCCGGCACGCCGCCGGGACGGGGAAGTGCCCCCGGAAGGCTTCTCCATCGACACCACCGCCATCTTCATCAATGCTGCTGTCTCCCATGAGGAGGGAGTAGTTCTCCATCGAGGTTGAGGGCTCTACCGGTAGCTATGTGGTTAATCTCTCTCTCTGTACTCCAATACAATGATCTCATGAATTGCTTTGCATGATTGAGATTCATATGATGAGCTTTGTATCACTATTAGTCTATGTGCTACTCTTGTGATGTTATTAAAGTAGTCTATTCCTCCTTCACGGTGTAATGGTGACAGTGTGTGCATCATAATCTCTTGTAGGTTATGAAGTTAATTATTACTATGATAGTATTGATGTGATTTATTCCCCCTTCATAGTGTAAAGGTGACAGTGTGTATGCTATGTTAGTACTCGGTTTAGATTGCAAAGATCTATTATGCTCTAAGGTTACTTAAACATGAATATCGAATGTTGTGGAGCTTGTTAACTCCGGCATTGAGGTGCTCTAGTAGCCCTACGCAACGAACGGTGTTCATTATCAAACAAGAGTATATGTAGCACAAAGGAAGAGAACTTATTTATTATGTGATCAATGTTGAGAGTGTCCACTAGTGAAAGTATGATCCCTATGCCTTGTTTCCAATACTGCAAACATCGCTTGTTTACTGTTTTACTGCATCTTTACTTCCTGCAATATTACTACCATCAACTGCACGCCAGCAAGCACTTTTACGGCGCCGTTACTACTCGCTCATATACATCCATACCACTTGTATTTCACTATCTCTTCGCCGAACTAGTGCACCTATACATCTGACAAGTGTATTAGGTGTGTTGGGGACACAAGAGACTTCTTGTATCGTGATTGCAGGGTTGCTTGAGAGGGATATCTTTGTCCTCTTCCTCCCCGAGTTCGATAAACCTTGGGTGATCCACTTAAGGGAAACTTGCTGCTGTTCTACAAACCTCTGCTCTTGGAGGCCCAACACTGTCTACAAGAATAGAAGCACCCGTAGACATCAAGCACTCATACTCCGGTCCCAGGTAACTAAGTACTTTTCTGTTGCCGTTGTGTGTGTGCTCGAAGCTATTTCCTTTAGATCCTGCAATTGCATCTTTTTGTCTCTTGTTTTTGTTTTACACTAGTAAGGCTTAATGGAAGACAACAACAAAATGAGAGATCTTTATGAACTTTATCTTGAATTAGGACATGATGTGTTTGAAGAGAAAATTAAAAAAAACCCATGGAACTTATGCATGCTAATGGGAATGTTATTAGTATGAATGCTTTGAACACCATTGTTGCTAATGCTATGGAAGAATTTAATCTTGGGGAGGTCGGTTTTGATGAAAATGATCTCTTCAGCCCTCCGGGTATTGAGGAGAAAGTTTATGTTGATTATGATATGCCTCCCATATATGATGATTATAATGATAGTGGTCTTTTTGTGCCGCCTACTATGGAGGATAAAGTTTATTATGATGATACTATACCTCCTATATTTGATGATGATAATAATAATGATAGCTACTTTATTGAATTTGCTCCCACTACAACTAATAAAATTGATTATGCTTATGTGGAGAGTAATAATTTTATGCATATAGCTCATGATAAGAATGCTTTATGTGATACTTATATTGTTGAATTTGTTCATGATGCTACTGAAAATTATTATGAGAGAGGAAAATATGGTTGTAGAAATTTTCATGTTACTAAAACACCTCTCTATATGCTGAAAATCTTGAAGTTACACTTATTTTATCTTTCTATGCTTGTTGCATTATGCTTCATGAATTTGTTTATTTACAAGATTTCTATGCATAGGAAGCATGTTAGACTTAAATGTGTTTTGAATTTTATTTTTGATGCTCTCTTTTGCTTCAACTCTTATTTCTTGGGAGTGCATCATTGAAATTACTGAGCCCATCTTAATGGCTATAAAGAAAGAACTTCTTGGGAGATAACCCATGTGTTTATTTTGATATTGTTTTGTTGTGTCTTGGAAGTTGTTACTACTGTAGCAACCTCTCCTTATCTTATTTTATTGCATTTCTATGCCAAGTAAAGTCTTTGATAGTAAGGTTGATACTAGATTTGGATTACTGCGCAGAAACAGATTTACGTCATCACGAATTTGGGCAGGGTTCTCTCGTAGGTAACTCGAAAAATCTGCCAATTTACGTGCGTGATCCTCAGATATGTACGCAACTTTCATTAAATTTGAGCATTTTCATATGAGCAAGTTAAGTGCCCCTGTAAAATTCGTCTTTACGGACTGTTCTGTTTTGACAGATTCTGCCTTTTATTTCCACTACAAGAAATCCGGTGACTTGCAACCCTCCATATTGGTCGTTGAAAGGTCGGTGTGCGCCATCAGTGACCACGCCGTGACCAATAACTGTTGGTCTCCAGTTGAGCGTCACTGATGGCGCACGGCGACCTTTTTATTTAAATGGTCGTAATCCTCTACGACCAAAATGGATGGTCGTAGATTCTATGACCAAAATGTTGGTCATGGGCTGCCCTGCCCTATCCACGTCAGATCCAACGTGGCAAATCCTACGTGGCAGATCGGTGACCAAACCAAAATGGTCGTGCATCGAAATCAGCCCAGTCCAGTTCTAGCATTTATATGGGCCGAATTCAAAGTTACGGCCCATTTCTTTTTTTTTTCACTGAAATCTGTTCGGTTTATTGGGCCAGGCCCACACTTTTGGCCTTCTTACTTTCTTGGCCTTGGCCATTTTATATTTACATCGTTCTTTATGGGCCTTGGCCTTTTAAGAGTCCAATTTCTTTTTGGGCCAAGGCCTTTTTACTCTCTATTTTCTTTTCGGGCTTTGGCCTTTTAACAGTCCATTTATTTTTGTACATTGAACCTTTTGCAGTCCAATTCTTTTGTATTTTTCTAATTTTATATTCAATATTTGTTTGGGACGTGGCCTTTTAACAGCCCAGATTTTTGGTCCAATAGTATTTGGACCATGGCCTTTTAGCAGCCCAGATATTGGTCCAGAAGTTTGGGCCATAGTTTATACAGTAAAATTTATCTCAGTAGATATCAATTGTAACAAAATCATAACAGCAGACAGTAAATTATCAGAACGGACGATGAATTTATCCATCGGGTTCGGAACAGTAGACATCTCACAGATTACAACACATGTACCAGGTAGATCAACCACACTAGTACCAAATGTAAAATGGAGACCAACTACCAAAATGCTCATCTCACGAGTCGATACCGAGTCCATTAGTTCAGAGTGGTGCTAACATGTAGTAAATATGGGACAGAAAATCAAAATGCTCCAAGCATATGCAAAGAACCACCAGAACCTGCAGCCACTACTTCCCAGACAACATCATGGCCATCAAACGAGCAAACTTCGCATCAGTTTCCTCCGCCTTCATGCGCAACACCTCGTACTCTTTGTCACGTATAGCTTGGGCAGATGCAGCTTCTTCCGCCTTCTTCTTGAGTTCAGCTAGCTCCTCTCGCATAGCTTGGCCTTGGTGCTGTGACCTCTCCAGCTGCCCCTGCAGATCAATGACTTGGGCAACCACAGCAGGATCTGATCTGGTGGTCTTGTTTGTAGAAGAGCTTGACTTGAGGCCAACATTGAGCAGAAATGTGCTTGAAGGACCCTTCTTCACCAGTACTTCCTCAACTACCACAGTAGCTGATTTCGGCTCCTCACCTTCTGGTAGCGGTGCATCCCTGATCTCCTCCATTTCAGCCTGCACAACAACAAAGCACTGAATCAGTACACTAAAACTCGAAAGTAATGTGACACGACAACATATAAGCAAGTAGGTGAAGTAACATATGACTTGAACAAACAGACTGCAAAGTGAGACTTACTATGGCCCTCTTAACCGGCTCCGAGTAACCGTCCTTCTTGCTATTATGTGTCACTTTGAACATGTCAATAGCAGACAGGACTTCGCCTTTTCTTTCCTCTTTTCGAAATGTTATTCAACAAATCAAACAATGAGTTTTTTTGCAATCGGGTATATGTAAACAGCAGCACATACATCAGGACAAATACAAATATAAAAATAAGCATGTTCTTACAATTGCATAGATATGTGCACCATAGGACCGCGATCCAGTTTTCTGCTGGAACTGAACTTTTTCTCGGTTACTCTTGTTACTCTCACAAGTTTTCTTGCAAATAAGTAAACAATATATTAGAGCATGCATAACTAAACAGCAGCAGAAACATCAGGGCAAATACATCTACAAAAGTCAAGGCATTTGTACAGGAATACCTTGTGTCTTGGAGTAGACCACAGCTTCACCAGATTCTGCCACTCAACATCAGGCATGCCATCAACCGGAGACTTAATGCTCACTTGATTTGCTGGTATGTTGTCAAAATATGTCCTTTTGATCTTGTGGCGCATGTTCTTGGTCCTTTTCACGCAGCATGTCGGTGCATGCCGACTTCACAATCCGTGACTCGGTGTCCATGTCAAAGTTGGCCTACCAAGACAGCAAACAAGAAAATACATCAGATATCTCTTCGTCAAACTCGAATCAAGAAACAAGACTGAAAATAGTCATAATAGCCAGAATGGCAGCAGTAATAGACACAAACTGTAGTATAATAGGAAACAAAGAACTTACAGCTACTTTTCCAATGTAGTTCTTTATGATGTTTTTGTCCCTCTTGTAATCCTTGAAATGTGGCAGAACTGGTGCATGGCTTCTTGCAATGAGGCCACCTTCGGTTGCAAGCTTTGCAGCCTGCAAAGGATTTTCTGGGCGCTTCATGCCTTCAGGAATGTGGATAATCACCTTGGTGCCCAGCGACTTCGTCATCCTCTCTAGCCCTGAGCCCTTCCTTTTGCTGTTGACCACAACAGCTGTCCCTGAAAAGGAAACATACAGAATTCATGACTTCTTATCCATTACACATGAGAAATGCATTATAAAGAAAGGGATCAATATGGTTCAGACGATGTACTAAATTTTCAGAGAACAAACTTGCCTTCATCATCATCAGCATCAGCGTGATCTTGAGCATCATCATCACCATACACTGGCTGCTCAGTTGGCTGCTCAGTTTGTTCAGACAAGGCTGGCTGACTCCGGGCTCTTGTTGTAACAGGGCTAAGCTGGAGGGCTCTTGTTGTAACGGGGCTAAGCTGGTGGGCTCTTGTTGTAACGGGGCTAAGCTGGAGGCTCATGTTCCTTTCTTCACCCAAGGGCTGCTACATATCATCCATCTGCTGCGAGCTTTCTCGGTCGTTGTGCTGAAGGATTTCTTCATGGTTGCTTACATTTGCTGCCTTTGACCTTGTGACTCGAGTGGGAGCAGACTCTTCAACTTCCAGCAGCCTCTTTGACCCTCCTGGAGGTACAGCAAATACTCTTGATGGACCCATTGTAGTAGCTGTTTCTGAGCTCTTCCTCCTCGAGCTTGTCTTCTTAGCGGCGATCTTCTTCTTCTTAACACCACTCTTCTTCCTCCTAGAAACCTTCTGGGCCTCATATAAATAGTAAGGACAGCAGCATTAGATCTGAAGTTACAAAACTATATGCATACAATGAAAGAAAAACAAAGCAGACATATCCAACTACTCCCACCCCTCCAAACAAGACAAGAGTTTGCACCTTAACATTTTTCTTCACTACATTGTCCTCAACCTCCTCTCCATCAATAACTTCATCATCTCTACGATTGTAGTCTGAGCTCTCCCCTTGTGTTATGGCAGATGCTCGCATCACTTGTAATTGTGCTACCTTCTGGACAATCATTCGACTTCCTAAGCATTGATGCTATTGCACCAATGCCTAGGGATTGGAAGATGCGGTTGTTCCTCATCATGGTTCTAGCCCTAATCTTCTCGATTTCCGTGAGTGGCGCTTCTTTACATGAATAAATTGTAACCATTAGATGAATGGTTGAAATGCATAGGAAGCAAGACAACTCAAACAGCTAAGGTAGCATACCAGTTTTTAGTTCTAGTTAATCCCAGTAGATTATTTAAGGTGACAGTTTATTCAGACAAACAATTCATTTCTATTACTACAACATCACAAGCATAAGCTACGCACATCTGTATACTTGGCAGCAAGAGCATAAGCATAAGCGATAGATTCTTTAATCCTAGCGAGCATAAGCACAAGGAGGAGGTAGCATACCAGCCGGTTGCCTCTTCGGTGCCATCCTTGTCATGGCTAATCTTGAGGGGTTGGACTTGTGCTTGTTAGCTTGCAAAACAGAATGAGAACAAATTAGATACACACCATATGAATGCAAACAAAGAACCAGAGCATCTCCATAATTTGGCATGTCATGAATATGTTTATCTAGATCATATATTTAATTTACCAGTACTTCCTATGTATGATGCAGATTAATTTCATCAATCATGATAATCAGACATTGACCAGTAATAAACAATCATCGCTTAATGAACAAACATCCATGTCATGTCAAGTCCAGTTAGGAGTAACGAGCAAGCACCGAAAAATAAAGCTGGTTTGTAGTGCATCTTCACCTGGTTCTCTTTGATATTGTCCTTGAAGTTGTTCCGCTGCAGCTCGTCCTACAGCGCCACAAACCTTAATCTTCTTACCTAGCGAAGTGGCAAATGATAATCATTAGACAACAACTATGCATGCTGCAATAACATTAGAGCCGCCACCGATAAAAAATATTAACGCATTAGAGCAACCATAATTGATGCAGTAATGCAGTGGCAGAACAATGATGAAGTTATCACACATTAGAGCAACCATAGTTGTATGTATGTTGAATTCATCTTACAGGAAGAAGCTGACTGAAGCTACTGAATTTCCAAAGCACAGAAACAACTGATCAATCAAAGCTAGCTACATGGTGTAAGAAGTTTAACTACAAAAAATTGAGCTTCACATAAGTAATACAGAACAAAGAGTAAATTCGGAAAGAACCACGAATCAGGATAAGTGTAGCAGAGCAAGCTCGAGCAGTATTTACCATCACTAGATTGATTTTGCATACAAACAAAATCTAATTACCGCTTTCAGTGCAAGTACTTGAGCTGACCAACCACACAATTCTGACTAGTCAGATGTCTCACATTCGCATCCCACTAAACGAAGCAACATTCCAAAGGCTTATGGTGACAAACAAAGTATTATGTTACGGCTAGACCTACCACTACAATTATCGGAGATAATATATATGTGGGCATGTGAAGCAATTCCGGCGCAAAATGACCTAGGTGTCATATTCCATTACCTACCACCCAAAGCTCCTTTTGCCTCTAAACTACGGAATACAAGGCAATAATTAACAATAAACCGTAAAATAAAGCGTTCCACTCTGAAATGAACCCACTGACATGGGTGGTGCGAGCTGAGATGAACAACCAATCGAACCACCAAAACTGAAACACCAAGAGGACCAGAGCAATGAACCAACACCAGCAGTCTCATTGATGAAATGCAACAAGAACAGCAGTCTCAGGTAATACAAATCAAGAAGGATTGATGCCCAATCAGTACAAGGAGAAGTACTATATGTTCAAGAAGTCTCACAAAAACATCAGTCTCAGGTAATAACAAATCAAGAAGGATAAATACAAATCATCATCCTAAAAGAGACAGGCACAGAACAAACCCTAGAGGCAGACCCAGACCAAACCATCAAGAAATCAAGCTAGACGTAACCCTAGCCGTCGCGCGACGCAGGCACCCTAGCCATCGCGCACAAGAAAGCTAGCAAGATGCAGACCCTAACCCTAGCCATCGCGCGCAAGAAAGCTAGCAAGATGCCAACGACTGTGAATGGATCTAGCGTATCAGTCGCCGATTCAAGCCGCTATTGATGGAGACTGGATTGAAGGAGGAGGACTTGCCTGGAGGGAGCCGAGGGAGGATTCCGGGGGGGGCGGAGGTCGGGGGCTTCGATGGCGAGGAAGATCAACCGGTTGTCGTCGTCGCGAGGGCCTCCCCGCGCGTTGCCGTCGTCGCGAGCGCCTCCCCGCGCGTTGCCGTCGTTGCTCGCCCCGTTGTTCTTGGTGGGAATTGGGGATTGGGGATCTGGGGATTGGGGATTTGGGGATAGAGCGTTTAGGGCATTTACAAAAATAACCCTAGCCTTTTTTACTTTAGTTGTGGCGTTTCGGGCATTTCGACCGGGGGCAAAATTTTTGGGTGCCGACCAGGTGCGGGAGTGGCGGGAGGGGCGGGAAATATTGGGGAAAGGGGCGGGAAATTTTGGTAGGGTAATTTTGTCTCCAATTTTTTATTTTATGTGATATTTTATGTGAAACCTCCCACAAATCATGAAGCAGCTACCAAGTATTTGCTCCAAATTTGGACCAAACCATTTTTCATGAATAGGAAGGCACACTTTATAGAAAAATCACCGGGTGTTTCCGTCGCAGAAGCTTCTGGGCGCCCCTCGCGAAAAATACAAAATCCCGTCGATTCAGCAGGAAGCGGGTCAAATCTGAACTACAGCTCCATCATTGCTTGCTCGTGATTTTTTGTAAAAATCATTTTTAGGTACACAACATGGTATTTTATCATAGATCCGGCGAGAGTCTCGCAAGATGTAACCCCGAGGTAACACCGGGCTTGGCCGCGGTTTTGACCGCATGTTGAATCGGACCCCAATATTTCAAAAAACATCGAAACAACGTGAAACCTCCGCCAATCGTCATTTTATGTGACATGGCATCTAGGAAAAATAACAAATTTGGAATAATTCCAAATTTGTAGGAAAATGTTCACAGAAATGACCTACCATGTACGAAGATTCATGGCTTCCAAGGCAAATGGCCAATGTTTTGGCTCGTTGCACGGCATAGTTTGTTATCATGTTCCCAAATTATGCACACATGTGCATCTTGGCATGCCAAGCATGTTGCCTTTGGAGGTTTTCATTTTATTTGCACGGAAAATCCATTTTTCATTTTCCGATTGCCGAGAAGTGCTTTTTTCGTGAAGCAGCTACCAAGTATTTGCTCCAAATTTGGACCAAACCATTTTTCATGAATAGGAAGGCACACTTTAGTGAATTCCGACAGCTTCTCGCGGGTTTCAGCCTCTCCATTGAATTCTTTGCTTTTTCGCCACCGATGGGTTCGATGAAGAAAGCGGCGATGGCCGATGAAGCAAATCTTGTTCCTTATTCTTTTCGAGCAAGGCTCTTTGTCGCACCGCACACACGCCTGATATCCTGCTGTGATCCTCCCGCACAAAGTGTGCAGTGCCGGGAAATCATGAATACACCATATGATTGCAGCACGGAGATCAAATTTATCGCGGCTCAGGGCATCGTAGGTACGTACACCCATCCAGAGCTGCTGCAGTTCTTCTACGAGGGGCTCCATAAAGACGTCGAAGTCTTTTCCTGGAGACTCTGGACCTGGAATCAGCAACGTCATCATAAAGTTTGACTGGTCCATACATGCCCACGGAGGAAGGTTGTAGGGCACCACAAAAACTGGCCACATACTGTAGGAGTTACTCATGTTTCCAAATGGGTTAAAACCATCCGTGGCAATCCCGAGCCTTATGTTCCTTGCATCAGCGGCAAAGTCTTTATATGTATCGTCGAAGTCCTTCCATGCATCTCCATCAGCTGGATGGCTGAGCTCATTATCCACAGGTTGGCGCTTGATCTTGTGCCAC
The DNA here is from genome assembly GCF_022539505.1 of Lolium rigidum. Taxonomy (NCBI): domain Eukaryota; kingdom Viridiplantae; phylum Streptophyta; class Magnoliopsida; order Poales; family Poaceae; genus Lolium; species Lolium rigidum. The sequence continues at coordinate 282,576,185 of NC_061508.1, forward strand.
TGCACCTCCTCCGATCCTTTCTCTGAAATGAACATCCTTTTTGTTGGAGATATGCCCAAGAGGCAATAATAAAATGGTTATTATAATATCTTTGAGTTTATGATAATGTTTACATACCATGCTATAATTGTATTAACCGAAACATTGATACATGTGTGTTATGTGAACAACAAGGAGTCCCTAGTAAGCCTCTTATATAACTAGCTTGTTGATTAATAGATGATCATCGTTTCATGATCATGAACATTGGATGTTATTAATAACAAGGTTATGTCATTATGTGAATGATATAATGGACACACGCAATTAAGCGTAGCATAAGATCACGTCATTAAGTTATTTGCTATAAGCTTTCGATACATAGTTACCTAGTCCTTATGACCATGAGATCATGTAAATCACTTATACCGGAAAGGTACTTTGATTACATCAAACGCCACTGCGTAAATGGGTGGTTATAAAGGTGGGATTAAGTATCCGGAAAGTATGAGTTAAGGCATATGGATCAACAGTGGGATTTGTCCATCCCGATGACGGATAGATATACTCTGGGCCCTCTCGGTGGAATGTCGTCTAATAGCTTGCAAGCATATGAATGGTTCATAAGAGACCACATACCACGGTACGAGTAAAGAGTACTTGTCATGAGACGAGGTTGAACGAGGTATAGAGATACCGATGATCAAACCTCGGACAAGTAAAATATCGCGTGACAAAGGGAATTGGTATCGTATGTGAATGGTTCATTCCATCACTAAAGTCATCGTTGAATATGTGGGAGCCATTATGGATCTCCAGATCCCGCTATTGGTTATTGGTCGGAGAGACATCTCAACCATGTCTACATAGTTCGCGAACCGTAGGGTGACACACTTAAGGTTTGATGTCGTTTAAGTAGATATGGAATATGGAATGGAGTTCGAAGTTTTGTTCGGAGTCTCGGATGGGATCCAGGACATCACGAGGAGTTCCGGAATGGTTCGGAGAATAAGATTCATATATAGGAAGTCACTTTCCAAGTTTGGAAATGATCCGGTGAATTTATGGAAGGTGGTTTCTAGAATTATCCGGAAATAAATCACTATGGAAGGAGGAGTCCCGGAGGGACTCCACAAACCCTAACCAGCCAACCAAGTGGGAGGGTGGAGTCCATGGTGGACTCCACCTCCTTGGCCGGCCAAGAAAAGGGGAAAGGGGAGAGTCCCTGTCCCTCTAGGTTTCGTCCATAAGGCAGTTTTTCTGTTGGGGTCTTATTCGAAGACTTTGGGCAAACCCTTGGGGTTCCACCTATATAATGAGGAGGAGAGGGAGGGGGCAGCCCATGGCTTGGCCGCACCACCCCTGCCCCCTTGAGGCCGGCGCCCATGGCACCCCCTCTCCCCAAACCCTAGCCTCCCCTCCTCCACATACAAACTCCCGTAGCGCATAGGCGAAGCCCTGCCGGAGTTCTCCACCACCACCGCCACCGCGCCGTCGTGCTGCCGGGATTCCGAGGAGGATCTACTACTTCCGCTGCCCGCTGGAACGGGGAGAAGGACGTCGTCATCAACACCGAACGTGTGACCAAGTACGGAGGTGCTGCCCGATCGTGGCACCGTGATCAAGATCTTCTACGCGCTTTTGCAAGCGGCAAGTGATCGTCTACCGCAGCAATAAGAGCCTACTCTTATAGGCTTTGGAAATCTTCAAGGGTGAGTCTTGATCATCCCCTCGTTGCTCCCGTCTTCTAGATTGCATCTTGGCTTGGATTGCGTTCTCGCGGTAGGAAATTTTTTGTTTTCTATGCAACGAATCCTTACAATGGTATCAGAGCCGTGTCTATGCATAGATGGTTGCACGAGTAGAACACAATGGTTTTGTGGGCGTTGATGTTTTTGTTGTCTTTAGTTTGAGTACTTTGCATCTTTGTGGCATAGTGGGATGAAGCGGCTCGGGCTAACTTTACATGACCGCGTTCATGAGACTTGCTCCTCGTTCGACATGCAACTTGTATTGCATAAGAGGCTTTGCGGGTGTCTCGTCTCTCCTACTATAGTGAAGATTCAATTTACTCTTCTATTGACAACACTAGTATCACCGTTGTGGTTCATGTTCGTAGGTAGATTAGATCTCACTCGAAAATCCTAAACCACGTAAAATATGCAAACCAAATTAGAGACGCCTAACTTGTTTTTGCAGGGTTTGGTGATGTGATATGGCCATGTGATACGTCTCCGACGTATCGATAATTTCTTGTGTTCCATGCCACATTATTGATGATATCTACATGTTTTATGCACACTTTATGTCATATTCGTGCATTTTCTGGAACTAACCTATTAACAAGATGCCGAAGTGTCAGTTCGTTGTTTTCTGCTGTTTTTGGTTTCAGAAATCCTAGTAAAGAAATATTCTCGGAATTGGACGAAATCAACGCCCAGGGTCCTATTTTGCCACGAAGCTTCCAGAAGACCGAAGAGGAGACGAAGTGGGGCCACGAGGTGGCCAAACCATAGGGCGGCGCGGCCCAGGCCTTGGCCGCGCCGACCTATAGTGTGGGCCCCTCGTGTGGCCCCCTGACCTGCCCTTCCGCCTACAAATAGCCTTCGTCGCGAAACCCCCACATGCCGAGAGCCACGATACGGAAAACCTTATCGAGACGCCGCCGCCGCCAATCCCATCTCGGGGGATTCTGGAGATCTCCTCCGGCACCCCGCCGGAGAGGGGATTCATCTCCGGAGGACTCTTCACCGCCATGGTCGCCTCCGGAGTGATGAGTGAGTAGTTCACCCCTGGACTATGGGTCCATAGCAGTAGCTAGATGGTTGTCTTCTCCTCATTGTGCTTCATTGTTGGATCTTGTGAGCTGCCTAACATGATCAAGATCATCTATCCGTAATACTATATGTTGTGTTTGTCGGGATCCGATGGATAGAGAATACTATGTTATGTTAATTATCAAGTTATTACCTATGTGTTGTTTATGATCTTGCATGCTCTCCGTTATTAGTAGAGGCTCGGCCAAGTTTTTGCTCTTAACTCCAAGAGGGAGTATTTATGCTCGATAGTGGGTTCATGCCTCCATTGAATCTGGGACGAGTGACGGAAAGTTCTAAGGTTGTGGATGTGTTGTTGCCACTAGGGATAAAACATTGATGCTATGTCTAAGGATGTAGTTATTGATTACATTACGCACCATACTTAATGCAATTGTCCGTTGTTTTGCAACTTAATACCGGAAGGGGTTCGGATGATAACCTCGAAGGTGGACTTTTTAGGCATAGATGCATGCTGGATAGCGGTCTATGTACTTTGTCGTAATGCCCAATTAAATCTCACTATATTTATCATGACATGTATGTGCATTGTTATGCCCTCTCTATTTGTCAATTGCCCGACTGTAATTTGTTCACCCAACATGCTTTTATCTTATGGGAGAGACACCTCTAGTGAACTGTGGACCCCGGTCCTATTCTTTACATCGCATACAATCTACCGCAATACTTGTTTTACTTGTTTTCACGCAAACAATCATCTTCCACATAATACGGTTAATCCTTTGTTACGGCAAGCCGGTGAGATTGACAACCTCACTGTTTCGTTGGGGCAAAGTACTTTGGTTGTGTTGTGCAGGTTCCACGTTGGCGCCGGAATCTTCGGTGTTGCGCCGCACTACATCCCGCCGCCATCAACCTTCAACGTGCTTCTTGACTCCTACTGGTTCGATTAAACCTTGGTTTCTTACTGAGGGAAACTTGCCGCTGTGAGCATCACACCTTCCTCTTGGGGTTCCCAACGGACGTGTCAATTACACGCATCAAGCAAATTTCTGGCGCCGTTGCCGGGGAGATCAAGACACGCTGCAAGGAACAGGACAAATCACACTCGGAAGATCCCTGCTGAAACTATTGGGAGCAGTCATAGACATGAGACAAGGCACCCTAAAATTCACCTCTACACCCGGGGGTAGCCATATATTCCCTAAGCCAAAGAGTAAGAAAAAGGACAAGAAAGGTAAGGGTAAAACCCAAGGTAATGTCGATGCTTCGTCTCTCGATAATACTTGATATACAATTTCTGAGCCTAGCTGAAAGGCGTTAAAGAAAAGCGCTTATGGGAGACAACCCATGTTTTTACTACAGTATTTTTGTTTTATATTTGAGTCTTGGAAGTTGTTTACTACTGTAGCAACCTCTCCTTATCTTAGTTTTGTGTTTTGTTGTGCCAAGTAAAGTCTTTGATAGTAAAGTTCATACTAGATTTGGATTACTGCGCAGTTTCAGATTTCTTTGCTGTCACGAATTTCGACCTGCCTCCATGTAGGTAGCTCAGAAAAATATGCCAATTTACGTGCGTGATCCTCAGATATGTACGCAACTTTCATTCAATTTGAGCATTTTCATCTGAGCAAGTCTTGTGCCTCAATAAAATCCATCTTTACGGACTGTTCTGTTTTGACAGATTCTGCCTTTTATTTCGCATTGCCTCTTTTGCTATGTTGGATGAATTTCTTTGATCCATTAATGTCCAGTACCTTTATGCAATGTCCAGAAGTGTTAAGAATGATTGTGTCACCTCCGAACATGTTAATTTTTATTGTCCACTAACCCTCTAATGAGTTGTTTCGAGTTTGGTGTGGAGGAAGTTTTCAAGGATCAAGAGAGGAGTATGATGCAATATGATCAAGGAGAGTGAAAGCTCTAAGCTTGGGGATGCCCCGGTGGTTCACCCCTGCATATTCTAAGAAGACTCAAGCGTCTAAGCTTGGGGATGCCCAAGGCATCCCCTTCTTCATCGACAACATTATCGAGTTCCTCCCCGAAACTATATTTTTATTCCGTCACATCTTATGTGCTTTGCTTGGAGCGTCGGTTTGTTTTTGTTTTTTGTTTTGTTTGAATAAATGGATCCTAGCATTCACTGTATGGGAGAGAGACACGCTCCGCTGTTGCATATGGACAAGTATGTCCTTAGGCTTTACTCATAGTATTCATGGCGAAGTTTCTTCTTCGTTAAATTGTTAGATGGTTGGAATTGGATAATGCTACATGTAGTAATTCTAAAATGTCTTGAATAATTTGATACTTGGCAATTGTTGTGCTCATGATCAAGCTCTTGCATCATATACTTTGCACCCATTAATGAAGAAACACCTAGAGCTTGCTAATTTGGTTTGCATATTTGGTTTCTCTAAAGTCTAGATAATTTCTAGTATTGAGTTTTGAACAACAAGGAAGACGGTGTAGATTCTTATAATGTTTACAATATGTCTTTTATGTGAGTTTTTCTGCACCGGTTCATCCTTGTGTTTGTTTCAAATAACCTTGCTAGCCTAAACCTTGTATCGAGAGGGAATACTTCTCATGCATCCAAAATACTTGAGCCAACCACTATGCCATTTGTGTCCACCATACATACCTACTACATGGTATTTCTCCGCCATTCCAAAGTAAATTGCTTGAGTGCTACCTTTAAAATTCCATCATTCACCTTTGCAATATATAGCTCATGGGACAAATAGCTTAAAAACTATTGTGGTATTGAATATGTACTTATGCACTTTGTCTCTTATTAAGTTGCTTGTTGTGCAATAACCATGTTTCTGGGGACGCCATCAACTATTCTTTGTTGAATATCATGTGAGTTGCTATGCATGTTCGTCTTGTCTGAAGTAAGAGCGATCTACCACCTTATGGTTGGAGCATGCATATTGTTAGAGAAGAACATTGGGCCGCTAACTAAAGCCATGATCCATGGTGGAAGTTTCAGTTTTGGACATATATCCTCAATCTCAAATGAGAAAAATAATTGTTGCTACATGCTTATGCATAAAAGAGGAGTCCATTTTCTGTTGTCTATGTTGTCCCGGTATGGATGTCTAAGTTGAGAATAATCAATAGCGAGAAATCCGATGTGAGCTTTCTCCTTAGACCTTTGTACAGGCGGCATAGAGGTACCCCATTGTGACACTTGGTTAAAACATGTGCATTGCGATGATCCCGGTAGTCCAAGCTAATTAGGACAAGGTGCGGGCACTATTAGTATACTATGCATGAGGCTTGCAACTTGTAAGATATAATTTACATAACTCATATGCTTTATTACTACCGTTGACAAAATTGTTTCATGTTTTCAAAATAAAAGCTCTAGCACAAATATAGCAATCGATGCTTTCCTCTTTGAAGGACCATTCTTTTTACTTTTATGTTGAGTCAGTTCACCTATCTCTCTCCACCTCAAGAAGCAAACACTTGTGTGAACTGTGCATTGATTCCTACATACTTGCATATTGAACTTATTATATTACTCTATGTTGACAATTATCCATGAGATATACATGTTACAAGTTGAAAGCAACCGCTGAAACTTAATCTTCCTTTGTGTTGCTTCAATATCTTTACTTTGATTTATTGCTTTATGAGTTAACTCTTATGCAAGACTTATTGATGCTTGTCTTGAAGTACTATTCATGAAAAGTCTTTGCTTTATGATTCACTTGTTTACTCATGTCATTACCATTGTTTTGATCGCTGCATTCATTACATATGTTTACAAATAGTATGATCAAGGTTATGATGGCATGTCACTCCGTAAATTATCTTTGTTATCGTTTTACTCGCTCGGGACGAGCGTAACTAAGCTTGGGGATGCTGATACGTCTCCGACGTATCGATAATTTCTTGTGTTCCATGCCACATTATTGATGATATCTACATGTTTTATGCACACTTTATGTCATATTCGTGCATTTTCTGGAACTAACCTATTAACAAGATGCCGAAGTGCGAGTTGCTGTTTTCTGCTATTTTTGGTTTCAAAAATCCTAGTAAAGAAATATTCTCGGAATTGGACGAAATCAACGCCCAGGGTCCTATTTTGCCACGAAGCTTCTAGAAGACCGAAGAGGAGACGAAGTGGGGCCACGAGGTGGCCAAACCTGAAGGAGATATGCCCTAGAGGCAATAATAAAAGTAGTTATTATTTATATCTCTATGTTTATGATAAATGTTTATATGTCATGCTATAATTGTATTAACCGAAACATTAGTACATGTGTGATATGTAGACAACAAGAAGTCCCTAGTATGCCTCTTAAACTAGCTTGTTGATTAATGGATGATTAGTTTCATAATCATGAACATTGGATGTTATTAATAACAAGGTTATATCATTATATGAATGATGTAATGGGCACACCCATTTAAGCGTAGCATAAGATCTCGTCATTAAGTTATTTGCTATAAGCTTTCAATACATAGTTACCTAGTCCTTATGACCATGAGATCATGTAAATCACTTATACCGGAAAGGTACTTTGATTACACCAAACACCACTACGTAAATGGGTGGTTATAAAGGTGGGATTAAGTATCTGGAAAGTATGAGTT
>NC_061508.1:282583651-282638588 GCF_022539505.1 Lolium rigidum
GAGCACTATTGGTATACTATGCACGAGGCTTGCAACTTATAGGATATCTTATACATAACACATATGATTTATTACTACCGTTGACAAATTTGTTTCTATGTTTTCAAAATGAAAAGCTCTAGCACAAATATAGTAATCCATGCTTCCTCTCGCGAAGGGCCTATCTTCTACTTTATTGTTGAGTCAGTTTGCCTATTCTTTCTATCCCAGAAGCAAACACTTGTATCAACTATGTGCATTGATTCTTACATGTTTACTTATTGCACTTGTTATATTGCTTTATGTTGACAATTATCCATGAGATATACATGTTGAAGTTGAAAGCAACCGCTGAAACTTATATCTCCTTTGTGTTGCTTCAATGCCTTTACTTTGAATTTATTGCTTTATGAGTAACTCTTATGCAAGTCTTATTGATGCTTGTCTTGAAAGTATTATTCATGAAAAGTCTTTGCTATATGATTAATTAGTTTACTCATTATCTTCATCATTGCTTCGAATCGCTGCATTCATCTCATATACTTTACAATTGTATTGATCAAGATTATGATAGCATGTCACTTAAGAAATTATCTGTGTTATCGTTTACCTACTCGAGGGCGAGTAGGAACTAAGCTTGGGGATGCTTGATACGTCTCAAACGTATCTATACTTTCTTATGTTACATGCTACTTTTATGATGATACTCACATGTTTTATACACATTATATGTCATATTTATGCGTTTTCCGGAACTAACCTATTGACGAGATGCCGAAGGGCCGATTGCTTGTTTTCTGCTGTTTTTGGTTTCAGAAATCCTAGTAAGGAAATATTCTCGGAATCGGACGAAATCAACGCCCAACATCTTATAATTCCACGAAGCTTCCAGAACACCCGAGAGGGACCAGAGGAGGGCCACAGGGGGCCATACATGGTGGTGGCGCAGCCAGGGCCTGGGCCACGCCCCCTATTGTGTCAGCGCCTCGTCAGCCTTCCGACTCCTTCTCTTCGCCTATTTAAAGGTCGTGACCTAAAACCTCGATACGAAAAAGCCACGGTACGAGAAACCTTCCAGAGCTGCCGCCATCGCGAAGCCAAGATCTGGGGGACAGGAGTCTCTGTTCCGGCACGCCGCCGGGACGGGGAAGTGCCCTCGGAAGGCATCTCCATCGACACCACCGCCATCTTCATCAACGCTGCTGTCTCCCATGAGGAGGGAGTAGTTCTCCATCGAGGCTAAGGGCTGTACCGGTAGCTATGTGGTTAATCTCTCTCCCATGTACTTCAATACAATGATCTCATGAGCTGCCTTACATGATTGAGATCCATATGATGAGCTTGTAATCTAGATGTCGTTATGCTATTTAAGTGGATTTTACTTATGTGATCTCCGGAGACTCCTTGTCCCACGTGTGTAAAGGTGACAGTGTGTGCACCATGTGGGTCTCTTAGGCTATATTTCACAGAATACTTATTCACCGAGTTATGATTTGAGTTGGATGTCTCTATGAAATTGTGGTGTGTTAGTACCTCCTATGAATGCTCACAAGTGACAGCGTGGGGTGTTTATTAGTACTTGGGAATACATCTTTAAGGTTTGCCTACATGATGAATTAGTGTTCGTTATCTTGCCAGAGAGTAATTCAGAATAGCATAGTGAAGTGCTTATATTTATATTCAATTATGATTGCAATGTTGAGAGTGTCCACTAGTGAAAGTATGATCCCTAGGCCTTGTTTCGAAGCATCGAAACTCCGTTTATTTACTGCTCTGTTGCATGTTTGCTCGCTGCCATATTTTATTCAGATTGTTATTACCACTCATTTACATCCATATTACTTGTATTTCACTATCTCTTCGCTGAACTAGTGCACCTATACATCTGACAAGTGTATTAGGTGTGTTGGGGACACAAGAGACTTCTTGTATCGTGATTGCAGGGTTGCTTGAGAGGGATATCTTTGACCTCTTCCTCCCTGAGTTCGATAAACCTTGGGTGATCCACTTAAGGGAAACTTGCTGCTGTTCTACAAACCTCTGCTCTTGGAGGCCCAACACTATCTACAAAATAGAAGCACCCGTAGAAATCACTCATCTTAATGATGGGCTCCCAACCATCTTCCAACTTCCTAGGAATAGAAGTTTCAAGTTTTAGTTTCTCCTCTCTAGCTTTTATGAGAGCATTTGTAATATGTTTTGTAAAGGCCAAATATATAGCACTAGCATTAGGACTTCTAGCAAGTTTTTGTAAGAATTTAATAAGTTCAGAGATATGACAATCATCAAAATCTAAACCATTATGATCTACAACAATGGGATCATTGTCCCCAATATTTTGAAAAATTTCAGCAGTTTTATCACAAGCAGTTTCAGCAGTTTTAGCAGTTTCAGACAATTTTACACGCTTTGCACTAGGAGTAGAAACATTGCCAACACCAATTATTTTATCATTGATAGTAGGAGGTTTAGTAACATGTGAAGCATCAACATTACTAGTGGTGGTAATAGTCCAAACTTTAGCTACATTATTCTCTTTAGCTAGTTTTTCTTCTCTTTCCCACCTAGCATGCAATTCAGCCATCAATCTAATATTTTCATTAATTCGAACTTGGATGGCGTTTGCTTTAGCAAATGACTTAATATCTTTATCTTCTTTAGGCATAACTTTCAATTTTAAAAAATCAACATCAGAGGCAAGACTATCAACCTTAGAAGCAAGAACATCAATTTTATTAAGCTTTTCTTCAACAGATTTGTTAAAAGCAGTTTGTGTACTAATAAATTCTTTAAGCATGGCTTCAAGACCAGGGGGTACACTCCTATTATTGTTGTAAGAATTACCATAATAATTACCATAACCATTACCATTATTAGAAGGATATGGCCTATAGTTGTTACCAGAATTATTCCTATAAGCATTGTTGTTGAAATTATTATTTGTAATGAAGTTCACATCAACATGCTCTTCTTGAGCAACCAATGAAGCTAAAGGAACATTATTAGGATCAACATTAGATCTACCTTTCACAAGCATAGACATAATAGCATCAATCTTATCACTGAAGGAGGAGGTTTCTTCAACAGAATTTACCTTCTTACCTTGTGGAGCCCTTTCAGTGTGCCATTCAGAGTAATTGATCATCATATCATCAATAAGCTTTGTTGCCGCGCCTAAGGTGATGGACATAAAAGCACCTCCAGCTGGTGAATCCAATAGGTTCCGCGAAGAAAAATTCAGTCCTGCATAAAAGGTTTGGATGATCATCCAAGTAGTTAGTCCATGGGTAGGGAAATTCTTTACCAAAGATTTCATTCTTTCCCATGCTTGGGCAACATGTTCATTATCCAATTGATTAAAATTCATTATGCTACTTCTCAAAGATATAATTTTAGCGGGAGGATAATATCTACCAATGAAAGCATCTTTACATTTAGTCCATGAATCAATACTATTTTTAGGCAAAGATAGCAACCAATATTTAGCTCTTCCTCTTAAGGAGAAAGGAAACAATTTCAATTTTATAATGTCACCATCTACATCCTTATACTTTTGCATTTCACAAAGTTCAACAAAATTATTAAGATGGGCAGCAGCATCATCAGAACTAACACCAGAAAATTGCTCTCTCATAACAAGAATTAGTAAAGTAGGTTTAATTTCAAAATATTCTGCTGTAGCTGCAGGTGGAGCATTAGGTGTGCATAGGAAATCATTATTATTTGTGCTAGTGAAGTCACACAACTTAGTGTTCTCAGGGGTATTCATTTTAACAGTAGTAAATAAAGTAAACTAAATAAAGTAAATGCAAGTAACTAATTTTTTTTGTGTTTTCAATATAGAGAACGCAAACAAGACAGAAAATAAAGTAAAGCAAGTAACTAATTTTTTTCTATTTTTGATATAGAGAACAAACAAAGCAGTAAATAAAATAAAGTAAAGCAAGACAAAAACAAAGTAAAGAGATTGGATGTGGGAGACTCCCCTTGCAGCGTGTCTTGATCTCCCAGCAACGGTGCCGTAAAATAGCTTGATGTCTACGCACGCTTCTATTCCTGTAGACAGTGTTGGGCCTCCAAGAGCAGAGGTTTGTAGAACAGCAGCAAGTTTCCCTGAAGTGAATCACCTAAGGTTTATCGAACTCAGGGAGGTAGAGGTCAAAGATATCCCTCTCAAGCAACCCTGCAATTACGATACAAGAAGTCTCTTGTGTCCCCAACACACCTAATACACTTGTCAGATGTATAGGTGCACTAGTTCGGCGAAGAGATAGTGAAATACAAGTGATATGGATGAATATGAGTGGTAATAGCAATCTGAAATAAAGATGGCAGCAAGCAAACATGTAATAGAACTTGTTTGAAACGGTGTTTCAATGCTTAGAAACAAGGCCTAGGGATCATACTTTCACTAGTGGACACTCTCAACAATGATCACATAAATAAATAAGTTCTCTTCTCTTATGCTACTTTCAAAGACTCTATTGTTGGATAACAAACACCATTCATTGTGTAGGGCTACGAGAGCACCCTCAAGCCGGAGTAAATAAGCTCCACAACGTCATAAAGGAATCACACACGATGCACACACTGTCACCATCACACCGTGGAGAGTGAATCTGGAGTTCATATTAAAGTAACCTCTAGAGTGCATAGTAATAGTTAACTTCATAATCTACAAGAGATCACAATCATAACCTATGCCAAGTACTACATGATGCACACACTGTCAACATTACATCATGAAGGAGGAATAGACTACTTTAATAACATCACTAGAGTAGCACATAGTAATAGTGATACAAAGCTCATGATCACATAACGATCACATGGAAGAGAGAGATGAACCACATAGCTACCGGTACAGCCCTTAGCCTCGGGGGAGAACTACTCCCTCGTCATCATGGGAGACAGCGATGGCGATGAAGATGGCGGTGGTGTCGAAGGAGATGACTCCGGTGGCAATTCCCCGTCCCGGCGGCGTGCCGGAACAGAGACTTCTGTCTCCCAAAACGGAGTTTCGCGATGGCGGCGGCGTCCCTGGAGTCTTTCTGGAGTTTCGTCAATTGGTGTCGTGTTTTTAGGTCACGAGGGCTTATATAGGCGAAGAGGCGGCGTAGGAGGGGCACCAGGGCGCCCTCCCCACCTGGTGGCGCGGCCAGGCTTGGGCCCGCGCCCAGGTGTGGTGTGGTGGCCCCCTGGCCCGCCTCCAACTCTCCTTCGGTGTTCTGGAACCTTCCGGGAAAAATAAGATATTTGGTCTTCGTTTTTTTGAATTCCGAGAATATTGCCCGAACAACCTTTCTGGAACCAAAAACAGCAGAAAACAGGAACTGGCACTTCGGCATCTCGTTAATAGGTTAGTTCCAGAAAATGCATCAAAACGATATAAAGTGTGAGCAAAACATGTAGGTATTGTCATAAAACTGGCATGGAACATCAGAAATTATAGATACGTTGGAGACGTATCAGTGGTGGCGGTGGAGGAGGCGCCGCCGACTCCAGGAGCGTCTGTCTAAGTGCTTCATCTGACGACAGGCCCGGCGGCATGACGGCGGTGGCGTAGCGGGGCAGCGGCGGCTGCACAGGCGCGTCGTACTCGGAGACGAGGACGGCGACCTTCGCCATCTCTTCGTCCGTCATGTTCTCCGGGAAGTCGAAGTTCCGGCCCTCCGCCATGGCCTGCTGCCATTCGTGGAAGACGACAGCGACGTAGTCGTCGTTGTCGTCCTTCACCTCCTCGCTATGGTATGCGAGCGCCTCGACGTAGTCGTCGTCGTACGCGGCGTAGGCTTCATCGTCGTTGTCGTCCTTGCGGTCGTGGGCGTCGTTGTGCTGCGTCTGCTGACGTCGCGTCGGCGCCTGCTGACGACGCGTCGGCACCTGCTGACGACGCGTCGGCGCCTGCTGACGACGAGCCGGCGGTGCGTCGGAGCCTGCCCTTCATCTCCTGTCCGTCTCCGTGGACAGGTACGTACGCCAAAGCTCTGAGTCGATGGCGTACGCCGGATCGGCGCGGAGGTCCACCGGCAGATACCGCCTCCTGCGCCGGATCTCCGCGGTCCGATCAGGCTCACGCGCAGGTACTGGAGGGATGGGCACCCGCCGGCAACTGAGCCGCCAGGCAGCTGCACGCCTGACTAGGCGTCCTCGCACGGCATCCATTTGCCGTGCATGAGCCTCCCCACCGTGACGGGGAGCGGGATCTTCTTGGTGCCGCTGCCGGAGGCCTCGAAGTCATTTTTCTTCCCCATGGCGCTGCGGTGGTGGTGGTGCGAGTGGAGGTGTGGTGTGGGCGGAGGAGCGACGCGGCCGGTGGACTTTTAAGGGCGGCCACGCGGGATACGATGCCATTGAAGGCGGCGCAGAAGCCCAGCCGCCGCCCACCAGTGCGCGCGCAGAACAGGCAGCCGCGCCATTGATGGCGAAGGCTGCGGCGCAGACGCGGAAGTGCTGACCGCCGAAGCGGTGCCCTCGGTGCAGACTCGCTGCCAGGCGGGCCCGGTGGAGATGCGAGTGGACACTTTGCGCGTCCGCCGAGCGTCCGGGGAGACGCAAACCTGGTGCATATTTGGGCCAGGTTTGCGTCTCCGCGGATGGCCCGGTCACTTTGCGTCGCGCCGCTGGAGAGGGTGCCAGACGCATTTTCGGTCAAAGCGGACGAAGATGCCCTAATGACAAAGCCTCCACTTAGGGTGTGTTTGGTAGCCTGTGTCACCTCAGATTTACTCTCCCACTTAAGATATCTCACCTCGTACAAGCTAACTTGAGATTTTGTGACGTGTTTGTTAGCCTAACTGTGTTGAGAGAATCTGAACCAATACATTGTTTGGCAACATCTGCGGGTTGAGATTGGACCAAAATATACGAAATAACAGACCAGTCCAAACTCTTACACAAAAGACCCTAGACAAAATTTTAAAAAGTCAATCGGGTCCTTGTCTCTGGAATAACATGGCAGTGGGCGGTGGAGCGCCGATGGCGGACGGTGGAGCGTCGGTGGCGCGAGGTGGCAGGCTGTGGGCGGCGCGACGGTGAGCGGTAGTGCGCCAGCGTAAGGTGGTGCGCCCATTGCTGCTCCTCGGCGGGAGGTCAAGAGAGCGGCCGGCTGGAGTCCTCGAGATGGGAAGGGCAGGGGCATGGCCGTTGCTGCTACTCAGCGGCGGCGGGGTCCTTGCTGCTGCTCGGCGGGAGGTCAAGAGGGCGGCCGGCGCGAGATGGGAAGGGCGGCGGCGCAGCTGTTGTTGCTGCTCGACGGGGGAGCCTGGGACTCGGACGCGGCCGACTGGAGATCAGGAGGTCCGTCATCGCGAGATGAGGAGGGCCCCGGCGCGGCCCTTGCTGCTTCTCGAAGGCGGAGGTCCTTCCTCCTGCCGGCGGCGGCCCTTGATCCTCCTGCCGGCGGCGCAGGTGGTTGTGAACGGGGTAGGTGGGTGGCGACGGGAGAGCCAGCGACGGAGGAGCCTCGGGCTTGGAGCTGTGGTTGTTGCAAATGAATGGGATAGAGGTGGGGGTTCGGGGTCTGGGGTGTCCGTGACGCGATTTTGCGGGATGGACTCAGCTTGGCTGAGATGTAAAGCTCGATTTGAGCTTCGCAACCGAGCCTGGCTGAGGAGCCTTTTCCGTATGAGGTGGGATAGTTGAGATGGATTGACACACGCTAACAAACACATGTTCCTTCAAAAATCTGTGTTGAGATGAGATTTTCTGAGTTGCCCCGGGCTACCAAACACACCCTTACTCGCCCACCACAGGCGGTCCAGAACCTGCCGCCATGGGCGCGGTCAGTTTGGCCCTGACCGGCGTCCAACTCCGGTTAGGTTGCCGTCCACGCCCCATCGCAGGAGCCAATACACGTGGTCGGAGCAGTTGTTGTCCACCATATTAGCATTCACCGCTTGCTATTGCAGTAATCGTGGATCGCCATGGAGGGTTGCCCCACCGTCGGCGGAGAAGACCGCATGAACCTTTTTGCAGCATCATGGTCTCCCACTGCTAGCACTACCTGCTGCCGGTAGTAGCATTGTCGATGAAGGATTGCAACATCGTGCAATCTCGCCGTGCAGCGCTCTACAAATGGTGTGGTAGCACCCCCGCTGACGGAAAATAGCACCACCGGACGCTAGTTGTAGCAACAACAGGCACCGCTTGCAGAAACAAATCATTTTCCTTGCTAAAATTATTTTGCTGAGATAGACATAGGTATAGATTGTGCATACGCTATAGATCGATCTGTGATAACCCGAAACACCTTTGTTTTAAACATAAGGGTTTAAAATTAGTTAAAAGTAAAAAAAATTCACTAGGTTTGACCAAAACATAGAAATTGACGTATCAATTTATATATAATATTCCATTTTAAACAAATACAACATGAAAATATACATAATGGTGGGCCTATTGACTAATATTTTGCATTATAGTGTTTTTGTCAATAAGCTTATGGTTTGGAAGGGAGGGAGTATTATAGTTTGGAACGAGTGGAATATTATAAAAAGGGAGGCGCTGAGCGTTTTCCGGGGGATCAAAATCCCCGATCTCCTGGGTCGACAACCGTTCGATGGGTACATCGAGCATTGGATTCATCTCCTCTTATCAAGTCTCTTTATCCTTGATGGAATAGAAAATGGAAAAGGCAAGCAACGACTCCATGCCGTCCATCGCTGATGCCGCCGAGGAAGAGCGTAACCTTGCCTTGCATCGCGGCCACCACCCAAAAATATACTCAGCTTTTGTTCTAACAAGCAAAACCATCTAAGTTACTCTATAGATCTCGACATGGACTCTATTTTTTTCTTTTGAAACAATCTAGCTAATACAAACTTCGACGCATCGAAGCACAACCTTCAAAACCAACAATAACATTTAAAATTTTGTCGGACTGGAAAAAACATTCGATTGGAACAACAATATATAGATAAAATTGGTACAAAGTTTGGGGTGATTTTTGGCCGATGGAAATAGTATTCATAAACATTAACCTTGATTAGGTTTGTACAATTGAACTAACATTTAGTCCATTCAGCATAAATTTTTGTGGAGGTTTAAATGTTCCACTCGCCATGGCTAGCAAGGGGAAAGCGGCAACACAGTAAAGGGATTTCGGGAGAGACCTAGAACGACTAGGGTGTGGTTGGGCCAATCTTGGTATTCATCAGCAGTAGCAAACTGGAGGGAAACGGCCGACCGAGACAACGACCCCGAGGTAAAATTCTCTCCGTGCTAGGAAAAATTGTTTTGGGGAAGCATGTAAAGACCACTCATCTCCTCTATGTTTAAGCACATGCTAACAGAATTTTTTCTACATATTTGTTTTTTTGCATATGCAAAAGATGATATTGCTAGATGTTTTCCATTTTACATATATTCAGATGTACTCCAGGACGAAACCCACACCTCATGGGGAAGGAAAGGATGCGTCCTAAATCTATTTACCCATTGTCTGTTTGGAGACACTCAGGCAAATCCCGTCTTTGCCAAATCTTGGGCCCTTTTACACTTGGTAAAGTTCGTTGAAACAAATGAAAGCGGCCGATGAATTGCAATTGCTACCTTGGTATGTAGGCGCATGTCCGCTAGATTTTAGCTTCAGTCCATGGGCAAATCGTATTGGTACCTTGGTATGACGTGGTTTTCCAGTCCGATTTGAGACGATCGAGCTTGGTTGCCACGTCAATTTGAATTAGGCACCCACGGATCGAGGCGCGTTAGTTACAATCCGACGTCAATATACCTGCACATTCTTTCTGATTAGTTTTCCTTGTACCTATATCAAGATTTACACGTGTATGTACTGCATGCGAACTGGGTACTACACATGCACAGTTCCATCCAGACTTGCACTCCGTTTCCGTTTCTGGATTGCTGTTAGACCTAGCTAGACCTGGATCGATATAAGCTTAGACCTAGGGCACACCATAGAGGCATAGAGCACACGCGCGGCCTCTTCTTCCACTACTTTCTACTCTCGTCGCATCCATCGCCTGACGCCTGCCTACCCATCCATGGCGTCCGCGGAAGATGGCTGTCCTCCTGGTACTGTCTTCAACCTGCCGGATCATGTGCTCATCAAGAAGTTCCTCCGGCCAAAGGTGGCCAATCTCCCGATCCACAGCCGCCACAACATCCACGACTTCGACGCATACTCCGTCCCACCCGACCAACTCGTCGACAAGCGCGAGCACGCGTTGGGAACTGACGAGCACGACGGGAAAGGGGGGCACTGGTACTTCTTCACGCCGGTGCGTCGTTACCAGGCCAAGAACGGCCGCGGGAGGCGGCTGCGCGCCGTCAGCGAGGGTTACACATGGCACTCGGAGGGCCGCGAGAAGCCCATTATTGACGGTGATACTGGTCGCTGCGTTGGCTACAAGCTGGAGCTCTCCTACGTTTTCAAGGAGTCGCCGCGAGATAGGCCTACCAGGCTCGGATGGTGCATGACCGAGTACCGCCTCGACGACGATGACGCCGGACTGGTCCTATGCAGGATCTGCGTGTCGCGCCACAAGAGTGAGACGACGTACGAGTCGGTAATCAAGGCCATGGCGGATTGCAAGAAGAGGAAGGCCGCCGACGATCCACACCCGGATGCTCCACGTCTCCAAACCCCGCGCCGCCAAGAACGACCTGCAGAACTTCAAGAGATCGAGCACCGCTGGTTGTATTCCAACGACGACGCCATGCCCGCCGCCGCCGGAGCAGACAGCAGCCTGCATCCGGCGGGGTTCTCCTTTCAAGACCTCCACGACATGGAGCGCTGGTTGCTTTCCGACCAAGACGACGATGCCATGCCCGCCACCGCCGGAGCAGACAACAGCTTGCATCCGGACGGATTCTTCTTTCAAGACCTCCAACAACCCGAGTACGAAATGGAGCGCTGGTTGCTTTCCGGCCAAGATGACAACGCCATGCCCGCCGCCGCCGGAGCAGACATCAGCCTGCATCCGGCCGGGTTCTCCTTTCAAGACCTCCAACAACCTGAGCGCTGGTGGCTTTCCGACCAAGACGACGTGATGCCCCCCGACGGCAGCGTGGATCCGGCCAGGTTCTCTGATGACATACTCTTTGAAGACTTTGAAGAATTTCGCTGGACGCAGCAGCAGCCACTGGTTGAGGACGGATACGAGGAGGTCACGTATGCGGGCCTGTTCGCCGACGACGACATGGACCTGGTGTAATGCCTAGCAGTCTAGCTAATTTGAACCTTGATGTATATATGTCATGGAGAAACATGTGCTGTGATTGTAGCAAGCCATTCATGTTGAAATCAATTGATTATTCTTTTGCAAATAATTAATTTTGGGCAATATTAAATGATTACAGATTCACTTCCTCTGTCCTTAAGGTGCAATAAATTGTGTAACTAAATAAAACCTAGATCCTTTCCGAAAAATAATGAAGCCTGGATAATTAGATTGGTGTACTTTGTTGCATGCAAGACATTGATAGATCATGAGTTCATGACAGAGGCAAGGAGAAAATGTAGGTCTAGGCTTCTCCGATGTTTAGATGCCTCTCGTGCATTAGTCCATGTCATTTTCAACTAAGCCGTTGTACATCCCGGGCGAATCTTATAAGCCGAGTAATTTGCATCGCAATTGAGTGTGTTAGCCAAATTGCCAAGTGTTATGCTCGGCAGACAAAAACGACAAATCAGAAACTTTGCAGAGTGTTACACTCGCCAAACTAAAGATAATTAGGAAATAAAAAACTTTGCAAACAAAAGATATTTAGCAAGTCAAAAAAATTGGGGAGTATTTCCTATAAGACAATCAGCAAAGTCCTTTTTCTCATGAAAAATACAAAACTTACAAATTTTTAATTACAAAAAATATTTATAATTTTCCCAAAAATGGGTAAATACCTTCATATTGGCATGGCAGAAAACATTGCCAATTAGAGGAGTAGCCGAGCTTCAAATAAATAGTTGGACGAGCCAAAGTAAAATCAAGCACACATTTTTTCACTAACTAAGAATTGAGGGGAGCTTTGAGAAAAAATGAAATTGGTTTGGTGGACATGGGTACAAGTGACCATTGACGAAGAGAGAAATCGGAAAACATACAACATAAATCATGTGTGTAGAAAAGATATGTGCATGTAAAGTTTGACTCTAAACTACAAAAGCATATAACTTATAAAACAGATAATTAAAGCGTTCAAGGAATAGTATAAGAACCCACATTTTTACTGTGGAAAATACAAATTTTATTTTCTCTATTTATGTAGGCCACATGCAATCGTATTTTTTTAAAAAAAATACAGGACAAAGTACTCACGTGATCTTTTTAGAAACTATAAAATTATTAAATGTTTTAAAATTCTGGTTCAGGTGTACCATGTCCACCACTCAATGAAATTATTGTGATTAAACCATTATTCAGAGAAACAAAATAAAACGTGTTTGACCAGCGACGATATGATATTTTATTTGTGTTTTTACAGAGGCCACACAATAATATGTTTCCCTGATTTTGTTTGTCCGAACATAGAATCTGTAGACATACACGCCAGTTTTTTCCAGATTTTTTTTGACACTCAGAAATTTTGTTTCTATGTATTTTTTTTATAAGAGTTTTATATGCGCCAAAGGGCCAAAACACCACCTCAGTCTCCAATGCATAATTTCCCTCGGCCCATAATTTTCACTTGGCCCAAAAGCCTTACAATGTTTAAGGCCGACTGAGACATTAAGATGGAACCCGCCCGACGATGTTTTTTCCCAACCCAACCCAGAAAGAAGAGAATCGAAAGACAACGGTTATTTTTGGCCCACAACCACATGGAAAAAAAAATGTAAAGCTAGTCAGAATAATTATCCAATTGCCTTTATGGCTGGATCATACCGGTGTGGACTGGTTTTAAGAAATATGCATAATGGTTGAGTGCTACAATTCTTATTCCTATTGTCGACCATAAGGGATTATGAGCCACCTTTATTTCCATATTGGAGACATCCTTAGCAAGGAATAACAGCTCTCCGTGGTTCAATGCCTGCCTCTCGCCTGGTTTGCTGCAAATCGCTGTGAGGCAGCCAGTTTACTTGTGCTAGTTGTTACTCTCTTAATGCAGTTCTTCTTAACATTTAGTTCTACTAATATGTGACATATGTTTAATTTTGCAGATGTAACATAGTAGATGGAACATGTTTATTTTTCTCAATGTAACAAATGGATCATGATGTAACACAGGAGAGGGGACATGTTTTTCCGGTCGGGCGAGGCGAGACATAGCTTTTTGGACCGGGTACGGCAGGGAGATGTATCTCTTTCGGTTGAGCGAGGCGATCTATCTTTCTCAGTCGGGCGAGGCAAGATGTACCATTTTCGGTTGGGTGCGGCGGCAAGATGTAGCTATTTCGTTCAGGTGAGGCGAGATGTACGTTTTTGGACGGGTGCAACGGCGAGGTGTAGCCTTTTGTTCGAGCAAGGTGATGTAGATTTTTTGATCGAGTGAGGCGATGTAGCTTTTTCGGTCGAGCTAGATGAGAAGTAGCTTTTGCATGCGGGCTTGATATGTAACTTTTCATATCGGGTCCTCCTACGAGATGTAGCTTTTTTGGTCAGACGAGGTGAGATATAGCTTTTCGGTGTGATGCGGAGGCGACATGTAGCTTCTGATGGAGGATATAGCTTTCTTAGTCGGGGCGATGAAAGATTTAGTTTTTCAGTTATACAATATGAGATTTACTTGGATATTTCAGGTACTGGTCCCGCTTTTTTTTGTGTTAAATGTTACTTTTATTTTGCCACAGGGAGGAAGCTTAGTGTGGGATCTCTAGACACTATTAGGGAAAAGACTACTGGTCTCGTGTGCAATTTGACTACCACTTGCGGGTGGTATTAGCTACTAGTTACATGGTATTAGCTACTACTCCATCCGTTCTTTTTTAATTGACTCGAATTTAGTACAAATTTATACTAAATTTGAGTCAATTAAAAGAGAACGGCGGAGTAGTTACATGTCCTTGCCGCACGTGCAGTCGCGTGCCCGGATCGCCCGCTACGGCGCTACCACTAAGGTCATGTGCCGAGCGGCGCGATACGAGTACATATACTAGTGCCCGCGTTCCACTTCCGCCCCTGCCCAGTATATTTTTTCGAGTACAAGCAATACCTACACAATATGCATCAATACACAGGCAGTATCATACACATGCATCAATACACATTTTTTTTCGAAATGAGAATACCCCGGCCTCTGCATCAATTGATGCATACGGCCTCATTTATTTCATTATTTGGTATCGTGTCTGTTATAATTCAAGAATCATATAAGGTCGCTACATGAATCAACCATCGAAATAAAACTAAGAGATACGTGATATGTCTAATCAACATGTCACTCTAAAAACAGGTCGCCAGCTGAACTGGTTGAACAAATCCCGAGCAACCATCTCCAAACGGCTGCACCCAATAGCCATATCCTGTCGCCGCTCCTCCGGCGACCACATACGGATCCAGTGTGTAGTGAGGGGAATAACCTGCAAAAAAGATATTTTGTTTGTTTTGTTAAACACATAGTCATTCCTAGTGTTCCATATAGCCCATATGCATCAATACACATGTAGTATGAAATACAAACACACAAACATTCTTATACAATTAGCCAACTAACAAAATCATTGCACTGCGTACTACTGTGTATTGGACAAAACCCACACTGTGTAATGGGCCGAATGACCAAATCATTACACCGCGTACTACATCGTGCATTGGACAAGACCTACACTATGATAATAAACAAGACCTACACTATGTAATGAACAAGACATACATTGTGTACCCCCTCAGCATCTCTTGATCGTGGTACTCACAATTAAATGTAGATGACTGATGGCGTGTAAGACACACGTCCGTTGGGAACCCCAAGAGAAAGGTGTGATGCGTACAGCAGCAAGTTTCCCTCAGTAAGAAACCAATGTTATCGAACCAGTAGGACTCAAGGAACACGTGAAGGTTGTTGCTGGCGGAGTGTAGTGCGGCGCAACACCAGGGATTCCGGCGCCAACGTGGAACCTGCACAACACAATCAAAGTACTTTGCCCCAACATAACAGTGAGGTTGTCATTCTCACCGGCTTGCTGTAAACAAAGGATTAGATGTATAGTGTGGAAGATGATGTTTGTTTGCGAAGAACAGTACAGAACAGAGTTTGCAGTAGATTGTATTTCAGATGTAAAGAATGGACCGGGGTCCACAGTTCACTAGTGGTGTCTCTCCCATAAGATAAATGGCATATTGGGTGAACAAATTACAGTTGGGCAATTGACAAATAGAGAGGGCATAACAATGCACATACATATCATGATGACTACTATGAGATTTAACCAGGGCATTACGACAAAGTACATAGACCGCTATCCAGCATGCATCTATGCCTAAAAAGTCCACCTTCAGGTTATCATCCGAACCCCTTCCAGTATTAAGTTGCAAACAACGAGACAATTGCATTAAGTATGGTGCGTAATGTAATCAACACAAATATCCTTAGACAAAGCATTGATGTTTTAACCCTAGTGGCAACAGACACATCCACAACCTTAGAACTTTCGTCACATCGTCCCAGATTCAATGGAGGCATGAACCCACTATCGAGCATAAATACTCCCTCTTGGAGTTACAAGTATCAACTTGGCCAGAGCCTCTACTAGCAACGGAGAGCATGCAAGAACATAAACAACACATATATGATAGATTGATAATCAACTTGACATAGTATTCCATATTCATCGGATCCCAACAAACACAACACGTAGCATTACAAATAGATGATCTTGATCATGATAGGCAGCTCACAAGATCTAACATGATAGCACAATGAGGAGAAGACAACCATCTAGCTACTGCTATGGACCCATAGTCCAGGGGTGAACTACTCACACATCAATCCGGAGGCGATCATGGTGATGAAGAGTCCTCCGGGAGATGATTCCCCTCTCCGGCAGGGTGCCGGAGGCGATCTCCTGAATCCCCCGAGATGGGATTGGCGGCGGCGGCGTCTCTGGAAGGTTTTCCGTATCGTGGCTCTCGGTACTGGGGTTTTCGCAACGAATGATTTAAGTAGGCGGAAGGGCAGGGTTGGAGGCGGCGCGGGGGCCCCACACCATAGGGCGGCGTGGGCCCACCCTTGGCCGCGCGGCCCTGTGGTCTGGGCGCCTCGTCGCCCCACTTCGTATCCCCTCCGGTCTTCTGGAAGCTCCGTGGAAAAATAAGACCCTGGGCGTTGATTTCGTCCAATTCCGAGAATATTTCCTTTGTAGGATTTCTGAAACCAAAAACAGCAGAAAACGAGCAAGCGGCTCTTCGGCATCTCGTCAATAGGTTAGTGCCGGAAAATGCATAATAATGACATAAAGTGTGTATAAAACATGTGAGTATCATCATAAAAGTAGCATGGAACATAAGAAATTATAGATACGTTTGAGACATATCAAGCATCCCCAAGCTTAGTTCCTACTCGCCCTCGAGTAGGTAAACGATAACAAGGATAATTTCTGAAGTGACATGCTATCATAATCTTGATCAATACTATTGTAAACATATGAGATGAATGCAGTGATTCGAAGCAATGGTAAAGAAAATCAATAAACAACTGAATCATATAGCAAAGACTTTTCATGAATAGTACTTTCAAGACAAGCATCAATAAGACTTGCTAAGAGTTAACTCATAAAGCAATAAATTCTTAGTAGAAATCTTTGAAGCAACACAAAGGAAGATATAAGTTTCAGCAGTTGCTGTCAACTTCAATATATTTATCTCATGGATAATTGTCAACACAAAGTAATATAACAAGTGCAATAGGTAAACATGTAAGAACAAATGCACACAGTTCACACAAGTTTTTGCTTCTAAGATAGAAAGAATAGGTAGACTGACTCAACAATAAAGTAGAAGAAAGGCCCTTCGCAGAGGGAAGCATGGATTACTATTTTTGTGCTAGAGCTTTTCATTTTGAAAACATAGAAACAATTTTGTCAACGGTAGTAATAAATCATATGTGTTATGTATAAGACATCCTATAAATTGCAAGCCTCATGCATAGATTACCAATAGTGCCCGCACCTTGTCCTAATTAGCTTGGATTTACATGGATTATCATTGCATAACATATGTTTCAACCAAGTGTCACAAATGGGTACCTCTATGCCGCCTGTACAAAGGTCTAAGGAGAAAGATCGCATTTGATTTCTCGTTTTTGATTATTCTCAACTTAGACATCCATACCGGGACAACATAGACAACAGGTAATGGACTCCTCTTTAATGCATAAGCATTCAACAACAGGTAATATTCTCATAAGAGATTGAGGATTGATTGTCCAAACTGAAACTTCCACCACGATTCATGGATTTAGTTAGCGGCCCAATGTTCTTCTCTAACAATATGCATACTCAAACCATTTGATCATGATAAATCACCCTTACTTCAGACAAGACGAACATTCATAGCAACTCACATTATATTCAACAAAGGTGTAATAGTTGGTGGCGTCCCCAGAAACATGGTTACCGCTCAACAAGCAACTTATAACAAATAAGATACATAAGCTACATATTCTTTACCACAATAGTTTTTAAGGCTATTTTCCCATGAGCTATATATTGCAAAGACAAGGAATGGAATTTTAAAGGTAGCACTCAAGTAATTTACTTTGGAATGGCAGAGAAATACCATGTAGTAGGTAGGTATGGTGGACACAAATGGCATAGTTTTTGGCTCAAGGATTTGGATGCACGAGAAGTATTCCCTCTCAATACAAGGCTAGGCTAGCAAGGTTGTTTGAAACAAACTGAAGTATGAACCGGTACAGCAAAACTTACATAAGAACATATTGCAAGCATTATAAGACTCTACGTTGTCTCCTTGTTGTTCAAACACCTTAACCAGAAAATATCTAGACTCTAGAGAGACCAATCATGCAAACCAAATTTTAACAAGCTCTATGTAGTTCTTCATTAATAGGTACAAAGTACATGATGCAAGAGCTTAAACATGATCTATTTGAGCACAACAATTGCCAAGTATCAAATTATTCAAGACATTATACCAATTACCACATGAAGCATTTTCTGTTTCCAACCATAATAATGATGAACGAAGAAGTTTCATCCTTCGCCATGAACATTAAATGTAAAGCTAAGAACACATGTGTTCATATGCAACAATGGAGCGTGTCTCTCCCCCAAACAAAGAATGCTAGGATCCGATTTTATTCAAACAAAAACAAAAACAAAAACATACAGACGCTCCAAGTAAAACACATAAGATGTAACGGAATAAAAATATAGTTTCACTAGAGGTGACCTGATAAGTTGTCGATGAAGAAGGGATGCCTTGGGCATCCCCAAGCTTAGATGCTTGAGTCTTCTTAAAATATGCAGGGATAAACCACGGGGGCATCCCCAAGCTTAGACTTTTCACTCTTCTTGATCATATTGTATCATCCTCCTCTCTTGACCCTTGAAAACTTCCTCCACACCAAACTCAAAACAAACTCATTAGAGGGTTAGTGCATAATCAAAAATTCACATATTCAGAGGTGACATAATCATTCTTAACACTTCTGGACATTGCACAAAGTTACTGAAAGTTAATGGAACAAAGAAATTCATCAAACATAGCAAAACAGACAATGCGAAATAAAAGGCAGAATCTGTCAAACAGAACAGTTCGTAAAGACGAATTTTTCTGGGGCACTTAACTTCCTCAAATGAAAATGCTCAAATTGAATGAAAGTTGCGTACTTATCTGAGGATCACGCACGTAAATTGGCAGATTTTTCTAAATTACCTACAGAAGGGGCTGCTCAATTTCGTGACAGTAAGAAATCTGTTTCTGCGCAGTAATCCAAATCTAGTATTGACTTTACTATCAAAGACTTTACTTGGCACAACAATGCAATAAAATAAATATAAGGAGAGGTTGCTACAGTAGTAACAACTTCCAAGACTCAAATATAAAACAAAAGTGCAGAAGTAAAATAATGGGTTGTCTCACATAAGCGCTTTTCTTTAACGCCTTTCAGCTAGGCGCAGAAAGTGTGAATCAAGTAACATCAAGAGATGAAGCATCAACATCATAATTTGTTCTAATAATACAACCATAAGGTAACCTCATTCTCTTTCTAGGAAGTGTTTCATACCTTTCTTGAGAGGAAATTGATACTTAATATTACCTTCCTTCATATCAATAATAGCACCAACAGTTCGAAGAAAAGGTCTTCCCAATATAATGGGACAAGATGCATTGCATTCAATATCCAAGACAACAAAATCAAAGGGGACAAAGTTATTGTTAACCATAATACGAACATTATCAATCCTCCCCAAAGGTTTCTTTATAGCATTATCAGCAAGATTAACATCCAAATAACAATTTTTCAATGGTGGCAAGTCAAGCATATCATAGATTTTCTTAGGCATAATAGAAATACTTGCACCAAGATCACATGAAGCATTACAATCAAAATCATTGACCTTCATCTTAATTATGGGCTCCCAACCATCTTCTAACTTCCTAGGAATAGAGGTTTCAAGTTTTAGTTTCTCCTCTCTAGCTTTTATGAGAGCATTTGTAATATGTTTGGAAAGGCCAAATTTATATCACTAGCATTGGGACTTCTAGCAAGTTTTTGTAAGAAATTTATAACTTCAGAGATGTGACAATCATCAAAATATAAACCATTATGATCTACAGCAATGGGATCATTGTCCCCAATATTTTGAAAAATTTCAGCAGTTTTATCACAAACAGTTTCAGTAGTTTTAGCAATTTCAGCAGTTTCAGGCAGTTTTGCACGCTTTGCACTAGGAGTAGAAACATTGCCAACACCAATTATTTTATCATTGATAGTAGGAGGTTTAGAAAAATTTAAAACATTATCATTACTAGTGGTGGTAATAGTCCAAACTTTAGCTACATTATTCTCTTTAGCATTTTCTTCTCTTTCCCACCTAGCATGCAATTCATCCATCAATCTAATATTCTCATTAATTCAAACTTTGATAGTGTTTGCTATAGCAAATGACTTAATATATCTTTATCTTCATTATGCATAATTTTCAATTTTAAAAGATCAAAATCAGAGGCAAGACTATCAACCTTAGAAGCAAGAATATCAATTTTATCAAGCTTTTCTTCAACATATTTGTTAAAAGCAGTTTATGTACTAATAAATTCTTTAAGCATGGATTCAAGACCAGGGGGTACACTCATATTATTGTTGTAAGAATTACCATAACCATTACCATTATTAGAAGGATATGGCCTATAGTTCTTACCAGAATTATTCCTATAAGCATTGTTGTTGAAATTATTACTTTTAATGAAGTTCACATCAACATGCTCTTCTTGAGCAACCAATGAAGCTAAAGGAACATTATTAGGATCAACATTAGATCTACCATTCACAAGCATAGACATAATAACATCAATCTTATCACTCAAGGAGGAGGTTTCTTCAACCGAATTTACCTTCTTACCATGTGGAGCCCTTTCAGTGTGCCATTCAGAGTAATTTATCATCATATCATCAAGGAGTTTTGTTGCCGCCCCCAAAGTAATGGACATAAAAGTACCTCCAGCAGCTGAATCCAATAGGTTCCGCGAAAAAAATTCAATCCAGCATAGATGGTTTGGATGATCATCCAAGTAGTTAGTCCATGGGTAGGGCAATTCTTCACCAAAGATTTCATTCTCTCCCATGCTTGAGCAACATGTTCATTATCCAATTGCTTAAAATTCATTATGCTACTTCTCAAAGATATGATTTTAGCGGGAGGATAATATCTACCAATGAAAGCATCCTTACATTTAGTCCATGAATCAATATTATTCTTAGGCAAAGATAGCAACCAATCTTTAGCACTTCCTCTTAAGGATAAAGGAAACAATTTTAATTTTATAATGTCACCATCTACATCCTTATACTTTTTCATTTCACATAGTTCAACAAAATTATTAAGATGGGCAGCAGCATCATCAGAACTAACACCAGAAAATTGCTCTCTCATAACAAGATTTAGTAAAGTAGGTTTAATTTCAAAAAATTCTGCTGTAGTAGCAGGTGGAGCAATAGGTGTGCATAGGAAATCATTATTATTTATGCTAGTGAAGTCACACAACTTAGTATTCTCAGGAGTATTCATTTTAACAGTTGTAAATAAAGCAAACTAAATAAAGTAAATGCAAGTAACTAATTTTTTTGTGTTTTTAATATAGAGAACGCTAACAAGACAGTAAATAAAGTAAAGCTAGTAACTAATTTTTTTGTATTTTTGATATAGAGAACGAACAAAGCAGTAAATAAAGTAAAACAAAGCAAGACAAAAACAAAGTAAAGAGATTGGATATGGGAGACTCCCCTTGCAGCGTGTCTTGATCTCCCCGGCAACGGCGCCAGAAAAAGTTGCTTGATGGCGTGCAAGACACACGTCCATTGCGAACCCCAAGAGGAAGGTGTGATGCGTACAGCAGCAAATTTTTCCTCAGTAAGAAACCAAGGTTATCGAACCAGTAGGAGTCAAGGAACACGTGAAGGTTGTTGGTGGCGGAGTGTAGTGCGGCACAACACCAAGGATTCCGGCGCCAACGTGGAACCTGCACAACACAATCAAAGTACTTTGCCCCAACGTAACAGTGAGGTTGTCAATCTCACCGGCTTGCTGTAAACAAAGGATTAGATGTATAGTGTGGAAGATGATGTTTGTTTGCGAAGAACAGTGTAAGAACAGAGTTTGCAGTAGATTGTATTTCAGATGTAAAGAATGGACCGGGGTCCATAGTTCACTAGTGGTGTCTCTCCCACAAGATAAATGGCATATTGGGTGAACAAATTATAGTTGGGAAATTGACAAATAGAGAGGGCATAACAATGCACATACATATCACGATGACTACTATGAGATTTAATCAGGGCATTACGACAAAGTACATAGACCGCTATCCAGCATGCATCTATGCCTAAAAAGTCCACCTTCAGGTTATCATCCGAACCCCTTCTAGTATTAAGTTGCAAACAACAGACAATTGCATTAAGTATGGTGCGTAATGTAATCAACACAAATATCCTTAGACAAAGCATTGATGTTTTATCCCTAGTGGCAACAGCACATCCACAACCTTAGAACTTTCTGTCACTGTCCCAGATTCAATGGAGGCATGAATCCACTATCGAGCATAAATACTCCCTCTTGGAGTTACAAGTATCAACTTGGCCAGAGCCTCTACTAGCAACGGAGAGCATGCAAGAACATAAACAACACATATATGATAGATTGATAATCAACTTGACATAGTATTTCATATTTTCATCGGATCCCAACAAACACAACACGTAGCATTACAAATAGATGATCTTGATCATGATAGGCAGCTCACAAGATCTAACATGATAGCACAATGAGGAGAAGACAACCATCTAGCTACTGCTATGGACCCATAGTCCAGGGGTGAACTACTCACACATCAATCCGGAGGTGATCATGGTGATGAAGAGTCCTCCGAGAGAAGATTCCCCTCTCCGGCGAGGGTGCGGAGGCGATCTCCTGAATCCCCCGAGATGGGATTGGCGGCGGCGGCGTCTGCGGAAGTTTTTCCGTATCGTGGCTCTCGGTACTGGGGTTTTCGCGACGAAGGCTTTAAGTAGGCGGAAGGGCAGGGTTGGAGGCGGCGCGGGGGCCCCACACCATAGGGCGGCGCGGGCCAACCCTTGGTCGCACGGCCCTGTGGTCTGGGCGCCTCGTCGCCCCACTTCGTATCCCCTCCGATCTTCCGGCAGCTCCGTGGAAAAATAAGACCATGTGCGTTGATTTCGTCCAATTCCGAGAATATTTCCTTTGTAGGATTTCTGAAACCAAAAACAGCAGAAAACAGCAACTGGCTCTTCGGCATCTCGTCAATAGGTTAGTGCCGGAAAATGCATAATAATGACATAAAGTGTGTATAAAACATGTGAGTATCATCATAAAAGTAGCATGGAACATAAGAAATTATAGATACGTTTGAGACGTATCAATGACTCAGCCCATTGTTTGTAGTCGAAGTAGGTCTGGCTGAATTAAGTATCCATGTAGAAATAACACTTTGGAAGGAGTGGTTGTGTTGCATGAGACAATTCATGAATTACACCGTAAAAAGATGGATGGAGTTCTATTTAAAATCGATTTCGAGAAGGCATATGATAAGGTGAAATGACATTTTCTTCAACAAGTCTTGCGGATGAAGGGATTTGACCCTATCTGGTGTGATCGTGTTAAATTTTTTGTACAGGGGTAGTGTCGGGACAAAGTTTAATGATGATATTGGTCACAATTTTCAGACTAAAAAGGGGCTGAGGCAAGGGGATCCGTTATCCCCTATTTTATTCAACATTGTAGCTGATATGTTAGCTATTTTGATTGCGCGGGCTAAAGAAGCTGGTGATGTGGGGAGTCTTATTCCACATTTGGTTGAGGGGGTGTGTCGGTGCTGCAGTACGGCGATGATACTATTATATTTATGGAGCATGACTTAGAAAAAGTGGTTAATATGAAGCTCATTCTATGTATTTTTTAGCAGTTATCGGGATTGAAAATAAATTTTCGTAAGAGTGAATTATTTTGTTTCGGCAAAGCATAGGATATGGAACACCAATATAAATTTTTTTTGGGTGTACATCCGGATCTTTGCCACTCAGGTATCTTGGTATTCCGATTCACCATAGAATGCTCCGTAATCCTGAATGGAATCCGGTGGATAATCGGTTTGCTGCAAAATTAGGCTATTGGCAGAGTAAGATGTTATCTTACGGTGATCGTCTTATTCTTATCAACTCTGTTCTTACTAGCCTTTCCATGTTTATGCTATATTTTCTGGAGATTCCTAAAGGTGTGAGGAAGAGACTTGACTTCTATCGATCTCGATTTTTTGGCAATCTGATGAACACAAAAAGAAATATAGATTATCTCGCTGGAATATCATTTGTAGACCAAAGGGTCAAGGGGGTCTAGGTATTGAAGTCCTTGATTTGAAAAATAAATGTTTGTTAGGTATATGGCTTTTCAAATTATTATCTGAAGAAGGAGTATGGCAACAATTGTTGCATCACAAGTATATTAAAAATAAGACTCTGGCTCAAGTGGAGGTGAAACCTACTGATTCTCCTTTTTGGAAGGGATTAATGCGGGCTAAAGATGATTTCTTTAAGAGGGGCAAATTTAAAATAGGGAACTGGTCGACGGATCCGTTTTGGGAGGATGTCTGGATGGGCGAGGTGTCTTTAGCTCAACAGTATCCGTCTGTATATAATATTGTCAAACGAAAAAATGTGTTGGTATCTATGGTGTTGGGTCAATCTCCTATTAATATTGATTTTAGGAGATACCTTAATGAACATAAGTGGAATTTGTGGCTACACCTATGTGAACGCCTAATGTCGGTACATCTGAATAATGATAATGACAAGTTTGTATGGAAGCTAACGAGCCGGGCTTATTTTCGGTTAAATCTATGTATCTTGATCTTATGAATGGCCATACTAGATTTCTGAGAAAATATCTTTGGAAGATTAAAATACCCCTTAAGATAAAGATTTTCATGTGGTTTCTTAGTAATAAGGTGTTGCTTACTAAGGATAATCTAATTAAAAGAAAGTGGACAGGTTGTCAAAAATGTTGTTTCTGTGATGATAATGAGACTATTGATCACTTGTTTCTTTCTTGTCTGTTTGCAAAATTAGTTTGGAGAATGGTATTTTTTGCTTATAACGTTCCACCTTCTTCTAATATCACTAATATGTTCGGTAATTGGTTGAATGGAGTGAATAAATAAGAATGATAAAAGCATATTTGTATTGGCATTTTGGCGATTTGTTGGTCTATATGGACAAGTAGAAATGACATTGTGTTTAATAAACAGAAGGGAACCAATTTTTTGCAGGTTATTCTTCGTGCGGCACATTGGATTCAGCTTTGGGCATACCTTCTCCTGGAGGACCAGCGGGATATTATGGTTATTGGATACAACCGAATTTTGACGGTTGCACGGGACTGCTATTTCCTGGCTACTGGATGGTGGTACATTAGAAGGATTAAAGATTGAAGATGGATACATTTTTGTTTGATGTTCATCTTTGTTTGGTTGTTTATTGTCACAGTCTTAGCTTCCATGTGATTGTAATAAGTATACTCGGTTGAACTTTTCTTTTAATAAAAGACATGGTTGTGTGCATCTGTTGATGCAGAGATCGGAGCAGTGCTCCCATATCGAAAAAAGAAATAACACTTTGTCCCTGACATCTGTGAAAATAGGTTTGGTTTGTCTCATTGGTGACTTGAACAACGAAGGTCCTCTCCGGTATGTAAAGTGAGTCCTGCTGCATGGTTTTTGGTGCGTAATGTAACCAACACAAATATCCTTAGACAAAGCATTGATGTTTTATCCCTAGTGGCAACAACACATCCACAACCTTAGAACTTTCTGTCACTGTCCCAGATTCAATGGAGGCATGAACCCACTATCGAGCATAAATACTCCCTCTTGGAGTTACAAGTATCAACTTGGCCAGAGCCTCTACTAGCAATGGAGAGCATGCAAGAACATAAACAACAAATATATGAAAGATTGAAAATCAACTTGACATAGTATTTCATATTCATCGGATCCCAACAAACACAACACGTAGCATTACAAATAGATGAGATATGCCCAAGATGCAATAATAAAAGTGGTTATTATATATCTTTATGTTTATGATAAATGTTTATATATCATGCTATAATTATATTAACCGAAACATTGATACATGTGTGATATGTAAACAACAAAGAGTCCCTAGTAAGCCTCTTAACTAGCTTGTTGATTAATAGATGATTAGTTTCATAATCATGAACATTGGATGTTATTAATAACAAGGTTATATCATTATATGAATGATGTAATGGACACACCCAATTAAGCGTAGCATAAGATCACGTCATTAAGTTATTTTCTATAAGCTTTCAATACATAGTTACCTAGTCATTTCGACCATGAGATCATGTAAATCACTTATACCGGAAAGGTACTTTGATTACATCAAACGCCACTGCGTAAATGGGTGGTTATAAAGGTGAGATTAAGTATCCGGAAAGTATGAGTTGAGGCATATGGATCAACAGTGGGATTTGTCCATCCCGATGACGGATAGATATACTCTGCCCTCTCGGTGGAATGTCGTCTAATGTCTTGCAAGCATATGAATAAGTTCATAAGAGACCACATACCACGGTACGAGTAAAGAGTCCTTGTCAGGAGACGAGGTTGAACAAGGTATAGATTGATACCGATGATCAAACCTCGGACAAGTAAAATATCGCGTGACAAAGGGAATTGGTATCGTATGTGAATGGTTCATTCGATCACTAAGTCATCGTTGAATGTGTGGGAGCCATTATGGATCTCCAGATCCCGCTATTGGTTATTGGTCGGAGAGAGTTCTCACCCATGTCCACATAGTTCACGAACCGTAGGGTGACACACTTAAGGTTTGATG
Organism: Lolium rigidum; assembly: GCF_022539505.1. Classification (NCBI taxonomy): domain Eukaryota; kingdom Viridiplantae; phylum Streptophyta; class Magnoliopsida; order Poales; family Poaceae; genus Lolium; species Lolium rigidum. The sequence goes on from NC_061508.1 coordinate 282,610,145, forward strand.
TTGTAACAGTAGAACTTGAATATGGAATGGAGTTCAAAGTAATTGTTCGAAGGCTCGGATGGGATCCCGGACATCACGAGGAGTTCCGGAATGGTCCGGAGAATAAGATTTATATATAGGAAGTCATATTCCAAGTTTGGAAATGATCCGGTGCATTTATGGAAGGTTCTAGAAGGTTCTAGAAAATTCTGGAAGAAATCACTAAGGAAGAAGGAGTCCCGGAGGGACTCCACCTCCCCATGGCCGGCCAACCCTAGAGGGGGGAGTCCAAGGTGGACTCCACCAAGGGGGGCGGCCACCCCCTTCATGGAAGGGTGGGAATCCCACTTGGGTGGGAGTTCCACCTTGGGTAGGTTTCCCTACAACATGGAAGGTTCTTGTGTTGGGGTTTTATTCGAAGACTTGTAGTCCAACACTTGGGGTTCCACCTATATAATGAGGGGCATAGGGGAGGGGGCCGGCCACCCCAACCACCACAAGCCACCAAGCTGGCCGCACCCCTTGAGGCCGGCCACCCCCTCTCCCAAACCCTAGCCGCCCCTCTCTCCTCCATCTCTCCCGCACGCTTAGCGAAGCTCCGCCGGAGTTCTCCATCGCCACCGCCACCACGCCGTCGTGCTGCCGGATTAAAGGAGGAACTACTACTTCCGCTGCCCGCTGGAACGGGGAGAAGGACGTCGTCTTCATCAACACCGAACGTGTGACCGAGTACGGAGGTGCTGCCCGATCGTGGCACCGTGATCAAGATATTCTACGCGCTTTTGCAAGCGGCAAGTGATCGTCTATCGCAGCAACAAGAGCCTCATCTTGTAGGCTTTGGAAATCTTCAAGGGTGAGTCTCGATCATCTCCTCGTTTGTCCCATCTTCTAGATTGCATCTTGGCTTGGTTTGCGTTCTCGCGGTAGGAAATTTTTTGTTTTCTATGCAACGTATCCCTACAGTGGTATCAGAGCCGTGTCTATGCATAGATGGTTGCACGAGTAGAACACAATGGTTTTATGGGCGTTGATGCTTATGTTGTCGTTAGTTTGAGTACTTTGCATCTTTGTGGCATAGTGGGATGAAGCGGCTCGGGCTAACTTTACATGACCGCGTTCATGAGATTTGCTCCACGCTTGACATGCAACTTGTATTGCATAAGTGGCTTTGCGGGTGTCTGTCTCTCCTACTATAGTGAAGATTCAATTTACTCTTCTATTGACAACACTTGTATCACCGTTGTGGTTCATGTTCGTAGGTAGATTAGATCTTACTCGAAAACCCTAAACCACGTAAAATATGCAAACCAAATTAGAGACGTCTAACTTGTTTTTGCAGGGGTTTGGTGATGTGATATGGCCGTAATGTGATGATGAATATGTATGAGATGATCATTATTGTATTGTGGCAACCGGCAGGAGCCTTATGGTTGTCTTTAAATTTCATGTTGAGTAGTATTTCAAAGAAGTTGTAATAGTTGCTACATAGGAGAACAATCATGAAGACGGCGCCATTGACCTTGACGCTACGCCGATGATGATGGAGATCATGCCCATTGATGATGGAGATCATGTCCGTGCTTTATAGATGAAGATCAAAGGCGCAAAGACAAAAGGGCCATATCATATCACATATGAACTGCATGTGATGTTAATCCTTTATGCATCTTATTTTGCTTAGATCGCGACGGTAGCATTATAAGATGATCCCTCTCACTAAAATATCAAGATAATAAAGTGTTCATGCTTAGTAGCACCGTTGCCAAGACTTCTCGTTTCGAAGCATCTCGTGATGATCGGGTGTGATAGAATCAACAAGTGCATACAACGGGTGCAAGCCAGTTTTGCACATGCGGATACTACGGTGGCCTTTACGAGCCTAGCATGTACAGACATGGTCTCGGAACACGTGATACCAAAAGGTAGAGCATGAATCATATGATTGATATGATGAACACTTTGAGTGTTCGCCTTTGAAATTACATCTTATCTCGTGATGATCGGACTTGATGTAGTGGATTTGGTTCGTGTGATCACTAAGACAATGCGAGGGATATTTTTTGAGTGGGAGTTCACCTAGATTTTTAATTTTGTTGAATTAAAATTTAAACTCAATTTGTCATAAACATTAGTCTAAACTATTGCAAATATATGTTGTAGATATGGCGTCCTCAATCAATTTTAACCAGTTCCTAGAGAAAGAAAAGCTTAAGAGCAACGGTAGCAACTTCACCGACTGGTTCCGTCATGTGAGGATCTTCCTCGCTGGCGGAAATCTGCAATATGTGCTTGATGCACCGCTAGGTGACCCTCCTGCAGAAACTGAAACCGATGAAGTAAAGAATGTTTACGAGACTCGGAAAACTCGGTACTCTCAAGTTTAGTGTGCCATCCTATGCAGTCTGGAAGCCGATCTTCAAAAACATTTTGAGCACCACGATCCTCATGAGTTGGTCAATGAGCTGAAAGCTATCTTTGAAACTCATGCGGCCGTGGAATGCTATGAAGCATCGAAACACTTCTTCGAGCTGCATGATGGAAGAAGGCAGCTCCGTTAGTGAGCACATGCTCGCCATGACCGGGCATGCGAAGAAACTCGGTGATCCGGGAATAGTGATTCCTAACGGATCGGTGATTAATCGTGTCCTTCAATCACCGCCACCTAGTTACAAGAACTTTGTGATGAACTACAATATGCGGAACATGAACAAAGAGTTACCTGAACTCTTCGCCATGCTCGAAATCGCGCGAGATTGAGATCAAGAAAGAGCACCAAGTGTTGATGGTCAACAAGACCACCAGTTTCAAGAAACGAGGGCAAGTCTAAGGGAAAATTCAAGAAGGGTGGCAAGAAAGCTGCCACGCCTCTGTGAAACCTAAGACCGGCCCTAAGCCCGATGTTGAGTGTTCTTACTCGCAAGGAGAAGGGACACTCGGAAGCGTAATTGCTCCAAGTATTTGGCGGATCTGAAGAGCGGCCTTGTCAAGAAGAAGAAAGAAGGTATATCTGATATACATGTTATAGATGTTTATCTTACTGGTTCTCATAATAGTACCTGGGTATTTGATACTGGTTCGGTTGCTCATATTTGTAACTCGAAACAGGAACTAAAGAATAAACGAAAACTATTAAAGGATGAAGTGACGATGCGCGTTGGAAATGGATCCAAAGTCGATGTGATCGCTGTCGGCACACTTCCTCTACATCTACCTTCGGGATTAGTTTTAAGCCTCAATAATTGTAATTTTGTACCCGCGTTGAGCATGAACATTATATCTGGATCTTGTTTAATGCAAGACGGTTATTCATTCAAGTCTTAGAATAATTGTTGTTCTATTTTTATGAATAATATCTTTTATGGTCGAGCACCTGAAAAGAATGGCTTATTTCTGTTAGATCTCGATAGTAGTGATACACATATACATAACATTGATGCTAAGCGAATTAAATTTAATGATAATTCTACTTATAAGTGGCACTGTCGTCTTGGTCATATTGGAGTGAAACGCATGAAGAAACTCCATACCGATGGATTACTTGAATCGCTTGACTTTGAGTCACTTGATAGATGCGAAGCATGTCTAATGGGAAAAATGACTAAGACTGCATTCTCTGGTATTATGGAGCGAGCTACTGACTTATTGGAAATCATACATACCGATGTGTGCGGACCAATGAGTGTAGCATCGCGCGGTGGTTATCGTTATGTTCTAACCTTCACGGATGATCCGAGTAGATATGGGTATATCTATTTCATGAAACATAAATCCGAAACTTTCGAGAAGTTTAAGGAATTCCAAAGTGAAGTAGAAAATCAACGTAACAAGAAGATTAAATTTCTACGATCTGATCTCGGAGGTGAATATCTGAGTTATGAGTTTGGCATGCATTTAAAGAAATGCGGAATACTTTCACAGTTGACACCGCCGGGAACACCTCAACGAAACGGTGTGTCCGAACGTCATAATCGAACTCTCTTGGATATGGTTCGTTCTATGATGTCTCTTACTGATTTACCTTTATCATTTTGGAGTTATGCATTAGAGACAGCCACATTCACTTTAAATAGAGCACCATCAAAATCCGTTAAAACGACACCGTATGAATTATGGTTTAATAAGAAACCTAAGCTGTCGTTCCTAAAAGTTTGGGTTTGCGAAGCCTATGTAAAAAAGTTACAACCGGACAAGCTAGAACCCAAAGCGGAGAAATGCGTCTTCATAGGATACCCTAAGGAAACTATAGGGTATACTTTCTATCACAAATCCGAAGGCAAAATCTTTGTTGCTAAGAATGGAACCTTTCTTGAGAAAGAATTTCTCACTAAAGAAGTGACTGGAAGAAAAGTTTAACTCGATGAGATTGATGAATCTTCACTTGTTGATCAGAATAGCACAGTACCGGAAGTTGTTCCCGTGCCGCCTACACCGGCAACAGAGGAAGCTAATGATAATGATCATGAAACTTCAAATGAGATAGCTATCGAACCTCGCGGATCGACAAGGGAACGTGCCACCCTGATTGGTATGATCCTTGTCTAAATGTCATGATTGTGGACAACAATGATGAAGACCCTGCGACGTATGAAGAAGCGATGATGAGCCCAGATTCCAACAAATGGCAAGAAGCCATGAAATCCGAAATGGGATTCATGTATGATAACAAAGTGTGGACTTTGGTAGACTTACACGATAGCCGCAAGGCTGTCGAGAATAAATGGATCTTCAAGAGAAAAACAGATGCTGATGGTAATATTACTGTCTATAAAGCTCGACTTGTCGCAAAGGGTTTCCGACAAATTCAATGTTTTGACTACGATGAGACTTTCTCACCTGTAGCGAAGCTAAAATCTGTGAGGATTTTGTTAACAATAGCTGCATTTTTCGATTATGAGATTTGGCATATGGATGTCAAAACGGCGTTCCTTAATGGAGACATTGAGGAAGAGTTGTATATGGTACAACCCAAAGGTTTTGTCGATCCTAAAAATGCTGACAAAGTATGCAAACTTCAGCGTTCAATTTATGGACTGAAGCAAGCATCAAGAAGTTGGAACCGACGCTTTGATAAGGTGATCAAAGACTTCGGGTTTATACAATGTCATGGAGAGGCCTGTATTTACAAGAAAGTGAGTGGGAGCTCCGTAGCATTCACGATATTATATGTAGATGACATATTACCGATTGGGAATGATATAGAACTATTAAGCGATGTAAAAGGTTATTTGAATAATAGTTTTTCAATGAAAGACCTTGGTGAAGCATCGTATATATTAGGCATCAAGATTTATAGAGATAGATCAAGACGCCTAATAGGGCTATCACAAAGTACATACCTGGACAAGATTCTAAAGAGTTTAGAATGGACAAAAGTAAGAAAGGATTCTTACCTATGTTACCAGGCAAGGTCTTGAGTAAGACTCAAGGACCGGCTACGACGAAGAAAGAAGAAAGGATGAGTCGGATCCCCTATGCCTCGGCGATAGGCTCTATCATGTATGCCATGCTATCTACTAGACCAGATATAGCACATGTTGTTAGTTTAACTAGCAGATATCAAAGTGATCCAGGAATGGAACACTGGACAACGGTCAAGAATATCCTGAAATACTTGAAAAGAACTAAGGATATGTTTCTTTGTTATGGAGGTGACCAAGAGCTCGTTGTAACCAGTTACACCGATGCAAGTTGGAACACTGATCCTGATGACTCTAAGTCACAATCTGGGTATGTGTTTATATTGAATGGTGCTGCAGTAAGCTGGGAAAGCTCGAAGCAGTTCACGGTGGTGAAGTCTTCAACAGAATCGGAGTACATAGCGGCTTCAGAGGCTTCATCAGAAGCGGTATGGATGAAGAGGTTCATTGTAGAGCTCGGTGTGGTTCCTAGTGCATTGGACCCACTAGTCATCTACTGTGACAACATGGGTGCCATCGCCAATGCGCAAGAACCAAGGTCACACAAGAGGCTGAAGCATATCAAGCTGCGTTATCATTCGATTCGCGAGTACATCGAAGATGGAGAAGTAAAGATTTGCAAAGTACACACTGATGCGAATGTAGCAGATCCGTTGACTAAAGCTCTCCCTAGGGCAAAGCATGACCAACACCGAATGCCATGGGTGTTAGGTACCTTACAATGTAATCTAGATTATTGACTCTAGTGCAAGTGGGAGACTGTTGGAGATATGCCCAAGAGGCAATAATAAAGTGGTTATTATATATCTTTATGTTTATGATAAATGTTTATATATCATGCTATAATTGTATTAACCGAAACATTGATACATGTGTGATATGTAAACAACAAAGAGTCCCTAGTAAGCCTCTTAACTAGCTTGTTGATTAATAGATGATTAGTTTCATAATCATGAACATTGGATGTTATTAATAACAAGGTTATATCATTATATGAATGATGTAATGGACACACCCAATTAAGCGTAGCATAAGATCACGTCATTAAGTTATTTGCTATAAGCTTTCAATACATAGTTACCTAGTCCTTTCGACCATGAGATCATGTAAATCACTTATACCGGAAAGGTACTTTGATTACATCAAACGCCACTGCGTAAATGGGTGGTTATAAAGGTGGGATTAAGTATCCGAAAAGTATGAGTTGAGGCATATGGATCAACAGTGGGATTTGTCCATCCCGATGACGGATAGATATACTCTGCCCTCTCGGTGGAATATCGTCTAATGTCTTGGAAGCATATGAATAAGTTCATAAGAGACCACATACCACGGTACGAGTAAAGAGTACTTGTCAGGAGACGAGGTTGAACAAGTTATAGATTGATACCGATGATCAAACCTCGGACAAGTAAAATATCGCGTGACAAAGGGAATTGGTATCGTATGTGAATGGTTCATTCGATCACTAAGTCATCGTTGAATGTGTGGGAGCCATTATGGATCTCCAGATCCCGCCATTGTTTATTGGTCGGTGAGAGTTCTCACCCATGTCCACATAGTTCACGAACCGTAGGGTGACACACTTAAGTTTTGATGTTGTAATAGTAGAACTTGAATATGGAATGGAGTTCGAAGTCTCGGATGGGATCCCGGACATCACGAGGAGTTCCGGAATGGTCCGGAGAATAAGATTCATATATAGGAAGTCATATTCCAAGTTTGGAAATGATCCGGTGCATTTATGGAAGGTTCTAGAAGGTTCTAGAAAAGTCCAGAAGAAATCACTAAGGAAGAAGGAGTCCCGGAGGGACTCCACCTCCCCATGGCCGGCCAACCCTAGAGGGGGGAGTCCAAGGTGGACTCCACCAAGGGGGGCGGCCACCCCCTTCATGGAAGGGTGGGAATCCCACTTGGGTGGGAGTTCCACTTTGGGTAGGTTCCCTACTACATGGAAGGTTCTTGTGTTGGGGTCTTATTCGAAGACTTGTAGTCCAACATTTGGGGTTCCACCTATATAATGAGGGGCATAGGGGAGGGGGCCGGCCACCCCAACCACCACAAGCCACCAAGCTGGCCACACCCCTTGAGGCCGGCCACCCCCTCTCCCAAACCCTAGCCACCCCTCTCTCCTCCACCTCTCCCGCACGCTTAGCGAAGCTCCGCCGGAGTTCTCCATCGCCACCGCCACCACGCCGTCGTGCTGCCGGATTCAAGGAGGAGCTACTACTTCCGCTGCCCGCTGGAACGAGGAGAAGGACGTCATCTTCATCAACACCGAACGTGTGACCAAGTACGGAGGTGCTGCCCGATCGTGGCACCGTGATCAAGATCATCTACGCGCTTTTGCAAGCGGCAAGTGATCGTCTACCGCAGCAACAAGAGCCTCATCTTGTAGGCTTTGGAAATATTCAAGGGTGAGTCTCGATCATCTCCTCGTTGCTCCCATCTTCTAGATTGCATCTTGGCTTGGTTTGCGTTCTCGCGGTAGGAAATTTTTTGTTTTCTATGCAACGTATCCCTACAGATCTTGATCATGATAGGCAGCTCACAAGATCTAACATGATAGCACAATGAGGAGAAGACAACCATCTAGCTACTGCTATGGACCCATAGTCCAGGGGTGAACTACTCACACATCAATTCGGAGGCGATCATGGTGATGAAGAGTCCTCCGGGAGATGATTCCCCTCTCCGACGGAGTGCGGAGCGATCTCCTCGAATCCCCCGAGATGGGATTGGCGGCGGCGGCATCTCTGGAAGGATTTCCGTATCGTGGCTCTCGGTACTGGGGTTTTCGCGACGAAGGCTTTAAGTAGGCGGAAGGGCAGGGTTGGAGGCGGCGCGGGGCCCCCACACCATAGGGCGGCGCGGTCCCACCCTTGGTCGCGCGGCCCTGTGGTCTGGGCGCCTTGTCTCCCCACTTCGTATCCCCTCCGGTCTTCTGGAAGCTCCGTGGAAAAATAAGACCCTGGGCGTTGATTTCGTCCAGTTCCAAGAATATTTCCTTTGTAGGATTTCTGAAACCAAAAACAGCAGAAAACAACAACTGGCTCTTCGGCATCTCGTCAATAGGTTAGTGCCGGAAAATGCATAATAATGACATAAAGTGTGTATAAAACATGTGAGTATCATCATAAAAGTAGCATGGAACATAAGAAATTATAGATACGTTTGAGACGTATCAATGACTCAGCCCGCTGTTTGTAGTCGAAGTAGGTCTGGCTGAATAAAGTATGCATGTAGAAATAACACTTTGGAAGGAGTGGTTGTGTTGCATGAGACAATTCATGAATTACACCGTAAAAAGATGGATGGAGTTCAATTTAAAATCGATTTCGAGAAGGCATATGATAAGGTGAAATGGCCTTTTCTTCAACAAGTCTTGCGGATGAAGGGATTTGATCCTATCTGGTGTGATCGTGTTAAATTTTTTGTAGAGGGGTAGTGTCGGGACAAAGTTTAATGATGATATTGGTCACAATTTTCAGACTAAAAAGGGGCTGAGGCAAGGGGATCCTTTATCCCCTATTTTATTCAACATTGTAGCTGATATGTTAGCTATTTTGATTGCGCGGGCTAAAGAAGCGGGTCATGTGGGGAGTCTTATTCCACATTTGGTTGAGGGGGTGTGTCGGTGCTGCAGTACGGCGATGATACTATTATATTTATGGAGCATGACTTAGAAAAAGTGGTTAATATGAAGCTCATTCTATGTATTTTTTAGCAGTTATCGGGATTGAAAATAAATTTTCGTAAGAGTGAATTATTTTGTTTCGGCAAAGCATCGGATATGGAACACCAATATAAAGAAATTTTTGGGTGTACATCCGGATCTTTGCCACTCAAGTATCTTGGTATTCTGATTCACCATAGAATGCTCCGTAATCCTGAATGGAATCCGGTGGATAATCGGTTTGCTGCAAAATTAGGCTATTGGCAGAGTAAGATGTTATCTTACGGTGATCGTCTTATTCTTATCAACTCCGTTCTTACTAGCCTTTCCATGTTTATGCTATCTTTTTTGGAGATTCCTAAAGGTGTGAGGAAGAGACTTGACTTCTATCGTTCTCGATTTTTTGGCAATCTGATGAACACAAAAAGAAATATAGATTATCTCGTTGGAATATCATTTGTAGACCAAAGGGTCAAGGGGGCTAGGTATTGAAGTCCTTGATTTGAAAAATAAATGTTTGTTAAGTAAATGGCTTTTCAAATTATTATCTGAAGAAGGAGTATGGCAACAATTGTTGCATAACAAGTATATTAAAAATAAGACTCTGGCTCAAGTGGAGGTGAAACCTAATGATTCTCCTTTTTGGAAGGGATTAATGCGGGCTAAAGATGATTTCGTTAAGAGGGGCAAATTTAAAATAGGGAACGGGTCGATGGAACTGTTTTGGGAGGATGTCTGGATGGGCGAGGTGTCTTTAGCTCAACAGTATCCGTCTGTATATAATATTGTCAAACGAAAAAATGTGTTGGTATCTATGGTGTTGGGTCAACCTCCTATTAATATTGATTTTAGGAGATACCTTAATGAACATAAGTGGAATTTGTGGCTACACCTATGTGAACGCCTAATGTCGGTACATCTGAATAATGATAATGACAAGTTTGTATGGAAGCTAACAGAGCCGGGCTTATTTTCAGTTAAATCTATGTATCTTGATCTTATGAATGGCCATACTAGATTTCTGAGAAAATATCTTTGAAAGATTAAAATACCCCTTAAGATAAAGATTTTCATGTGGTTTCTTAGTAATAAGGTGTTGCTTACTAAGGATAATCTAATTAAAAGAAAGTGGACAGGTTGTCAAAAATGTTGTTTCTGTGATGATAATGAGACTATTGATCACTTGTTTCTTTCTTGTCTGTTTGCAAAATTAGTTTGGAGAATGGTATTTTTTGCTTATAACGTTCCTCCTTCTTCTAATATCACTAATATGTTCGGTAATTGGTTGAATGGAGTGAATAAATAAGAATGATAAAGAGCATATTCGTATTAGCATTTTGGCGATTTGTTGGTCTATATGAACAAGTAGAAATGACATTGTGTTTAATAAACAGAAGGGAACCAATTTTTTGCAGGTTATTCTTCGTGCGGTGCATTGGATTCAGCTTTGGGCATACCTTCTCCTGTTGGACCAGCGGGATATTATGGTTATTGGATACAGCCGAATTTTGACGGTTGCACGGGACTGCTATTTCTTGGCTACTGGATGATGGTACATTAGAAGGATTAAAGATTGAAGATGGATACATTTTTGTTTGATGTTCATCTTTGTTTGGTTGTTTATTGTCACAGTCTTAGCTTCCATGTGATTGTAATAAGTATACTCGGTTGAACTTTTCTTTTAATAAAAGACATGGTTGTGTGCATCTGTTGATGCAGAGATCGGAGCGGTGCTCCCATATCGAAAAAAGAAATAACACTTTGTCCCTGACATCTGTGAAAATAGGTTTGGTTTGTCTCATTGGTGACTTGAACAACGAAGGTCCTCTCCGGTATGCAAAGTGAGTCCTGCTGCATGGTGACTTCAAATAGTCTCAGTTGGTTAATGTTTCTATGTATATGCCTCATGAAGTCTCGTCTTGCGCTGTAGGGGATAGCCTAGACCCAATTATACGAAAGAAACAACAATTAAATCAAAGACACAAGGGAATGCAACTCTATATGAACAACGGATAGACACATCATGTTGGACTAAAACATACCGTCATGGTTTCAATGTCATCCGAGGACACTATGATAAACTTATTGTCCCTCCACAACTTGGCCACAATTTGCGCATGGGTTCATAAAATCAATTTGCTACATGATGGGTCATGTTAACAATTAGATCAAGGTCAGAAAATCCATTTGCTACACATCATTGGCCATGGTAAATAGTACCAAAATAAATATGCACAAGATTTAAACTGAACATCAAGTAAGGCCTCATACTTACAATAGACAAACATATAACGCCTGGAACGGTGCCAGCGATCGAGCCAACTAGAATGCACAAGATTATTATTAGTGCATATCACAATGCTCGCTAGTACCTTCCCGGCATCGCATTTGAATATACGACACCTACATATATGCCCCAAAATTGTAATCATCGGCCATTTCAATCACGAGTCAAACTATCATAGATCATGAATCATATAAAAAGAGAATTAATTTGCAATGATATGCAGATCAATAATACCATACAATTTAATACTACAATATGTTCATAGATATGAAAAGAGAAAAGGTGGGTAGGCTCACTAGCGGGTGTGGTCGTTGGCGGACATGATGTGATCCGGAGGAGGGGAAGGCGGGCGGTCGGCTGGAAGGGACAGGCGGCCACCGCGTGGGGCGGTCAAAAGGCGCTGGCGGACATGCGGGGCGGTTGAAAGGCAAGGACGGTGGGGAAATGACGGGTGGTACATAGGGTTCATGCCATTTGGAATTGGGGATCCAAATGAGGAATTTGAAGGAAGAGGGGAGAAGGGGATAAAGTAGGCCACTTTACGAAATATAGTGGTAGCGTGTGTCGGTTAGGTCCACTGCAGATAACTCAACTGCAGCACGTGGTGACACGCTACCGATATTAGCAGCCACAATCTACATTAGTAATGTTGCCCCTAAGACGAGCTCTTTGAAGATAACCTAAAAAATCTTCGAGAAGCTCCACCATAGAAGCTTCCACGATTAATACTTGCTTGTGTACGAGCATGCACCACATTTATCGTCTCGTACAGTGCAACCATCGACGCATCGTGCACCATATATATACTTTATAGCATCCTGTACAATAGTATGGTAGAAGGAAATTAAAAGAGACGATCGAGTGGTGCGGTAGGTGCCGGTGCGGCATATACAACATATAGGATCAAACAAATGTACAGCGCATGATATTGCGGACACGAGACTGGTAGCGTGTGCCTGCTAGAGCACGCCGCGGATACGTTTTAATCATGTGTTAAGGTGGGCCCCAGTTATTAGTCGTGTGCCGCTATTCACCGCCTGCTACCAATGTCGTTGTACTAGCCGCACACTCAATTGTGGCAGACTGCCAGTTGTAGCTACCGCGTGCGTGCAACCCGACCCACTTTCATTAGACCTGTCCCTACAGGGTTTTCCTACTAGTGATATATGGTTCCCGCTCGGATCGACAGTTTTAATTTAAAGCGAAAGAAGTGTGATTGATTTGTTTACTATAAATAGGTTGTTGTGGTGACCTCGGGTTAAGCAAAACTGAGGCTAACCTCGGTGTAGCCATACCCAATATCAAGCAGATTGCTACCCACTCTACAGGTAATAATGCAGACTAGTAATATAGGCATGACACTATTTTTTTGCGAATAAATATGTACTTGACTGTGTTACTCGCACTATGAGCAACCATAAAAGGTTATGTGACTTTGCCAACTAATCTACCTCTATTTTAGATCCAAGATTGGCTCAAATTGTGTACAAAAAATTTAAACTTGTCTCTTAAATAAATTGATTTTTCTAGTAAATTGTAAACAATTCATATTGTATTCTAGGAATTTTTCATTCAGTTTAATCAATGATTTGTGATTAAATAGCCACTTTAGCTTTTCATTCGAAATCTGAGCTAGCCTAGTGCTTTGGATTAAAACGGAGGAGCCCCCTCCCCGTAGTGGGCGACTCCGGCGGCAGAGTCTTGGTAGCAACTCATCCCCTTGTCAAAATGTTTTTATATACTTCTTTTTCATATTACTTCGCATATAAACTTTGGTCAAAGTTAATCTTTGTAATCTTTAGCCATCTATCCATGCAATATATATGATCAAATGCAAATGATGTGATAGGATATTGCATTACGGTACTAATGACATCATATTGATTTTCTAAATTAGTATTGATTATGAAGTATATTTTTACGTATAATTAGTCAAAGGTAGCCAAATTTAACTTTAACCAAGCCTTATATGCGAACAGAAGGAGTATAAGGTCACTACCCATTTCAAGATAAAACTTTAACTAATCATTTGACCAACAAAATACATGTTATATGACTGCAAAAACATTAACATTTTTCAAATATGAATCCAATAAGATATAACTTATATTTTATTAATTAAATTATTAGTCAAACTTGTACCTTAAAATGCCCAGTGGCCTTAAAAAAAAAGAGTAACGGAACAGCATCTTACATCTATTATATTATTAAAACAACAAACAACCAACGGTTTAGATTAGCTAGACATAAGCAAATAAAGAATAACGGCCAAGATTAGCTAGGTAATGCGCTGCCCAAATCAATTTAGATACGTCCGTACATATAGAGTCTCCTCCATCCCCACGTCTACCCCATGTACAACCCAAGATTGCTTCTTCCATGCGTTTACCATATCCAGAAAATCAGGTTCCAAGTCTAATATGCCGCCGCCTATCTTCGGGCCGCCATTGCTGCCGCTCCATGCGCACGACTCTGCCGGATAGATCTTCCGTTACCTCTCTGTCCTTGGCCGTTGTGACTCCCTTAATCTCTCTTCCCCCTAAGGCCTTTCCTGTGTTGTGCAGATTATTTCCATGGCGCATTGGCGCCATCCCTACAAAATTACCTAACACGTTATTCTGTTGTCCCTTCTTCTTGACTCCGCCACCAGACTCGATACCCAAGCAAGTACACCTACACACATGGCGTCCACTACGCGGACAAGATGGAGAGCAGCGATCTCCGATCCTACCCTCAATTGCCAGGAAGACTTCACCAGAGAAGACGTCGTCGACCTGGAGCACTCGAACAAATAATGAAAGGCATCACAAAATAGCTGCATGACCAACGGCTGAGGTCAGAACGGCATGATCTCTATTCACACATGGTGGTGACCTGCAGGAGGTTTGGATTCGTTGCTTTGGTGTTGTATTAATCGTATGAGATGAATTAGACTTACATGTTCTATACTGGGTTGTTAAATCATAGATCAATTCACTACTATTGAGGCTCACGTGGACACTTTACACCATTATCGCAGGAATCTGGAGTAGTCACGAGAGATTTCGACATTAAAGAAAGGTACTACTTAGTATGTTGAATCTTTTTCTCTTCCTGTGAATTAAACAGAATAACTTAAAAGCTCGGCCAGGGAAATCCTATTACACCTATACGCTTTAAGTTTTAGTTTTGTTTCCAAGTATGTATCAGTTCAGGATTTAGGTAAATGAGCTTACTAAGTGCTTTTACTTGCGCTGTGACATAATTTTTTTCCTGTATTAGTGTTGCTAATGAAAAGTGCTAACTATATTTTTTTCTGGAAAGTGTTCAAAGATGGGGAATACATATGTAGTTGACTTCAGTATTAATCCAATTAATTACTTTGATAGGAAGTCGAAGAACTGCATGAGTAATTCAGGGTGGAGGAGGCAGCAGACGGCGGTGCCCCATGTCCTGAGCAAGACAACAATTCTATATTGGAGTAATTGGACTCAAGATGAACTGCACAAGATTTTGTTTGTGGAGCAGATCCAGCCACTCTGGCTACCTGGACTGGACCGTGGGTGGATCTTTTCGACCGAGGCTATAGAAACATTCCTTTTCAAATAATACTTAGAGCTTGATCCATTACTCCTAAAGTTTCATCATTATCATAACTGTTACCAAATCATTGTGCATGTCAATTTTGGTTCTCCTCACAGTACAACTTTTTTGAAAGGCGGAACCTATTTATTCAAAAACTTCTAATCAACATTTGTAGTTTCTGTTCCATGTGCAGATAATTTAGCCTCTCCTCCACTTAGACATGTATGTGTTAGCCAACAGTCACTGCGTTTTTCACTCCATTGATGAAAGGTTGATCCTCACATCAAGGCAAGGGCCACATGGAGAGCACGATGAGTGAATTAAAAGAAAACCTTTTTCTTGACTATTGATTTTCTATCTGAGGTAGTACTCAGATGAATCATGGTGGCCTGGTAAGCTGGGCATGATGCCAGGTAGAAGATGTGTTAGAATCCAGAAGGTGAGTAAAATAATTCACCATGAAGTGTAATAAACGGTTCTTAGTATACATACTACATAGTATTAATTTATTTTTAGATCACTCCACTGATGATGCCATTAGTTTTCAAATAATTCGATCGTTTGCACAAAAAACTTCCTTTGCTTTCAGATGACTGAGTGGAAACTACCACCCAACGTTTTCACAAGAAAGCAAATGGCTGCTTCTATGCTTGCCATCTATGCCTACTGGCTCAGTTCACGTAAAACAATACATTATTGTTTATAGTATTCCGTCTCTTCTTCATTTTTACAATTTTCAAATCCTTCTAAACAATAGCTTCAGATCCTTTTAGACAAGTTTGTGGAATACATCACAATATAATTTCAGTAAAATCATTTGGGCAGATGTTAGGCAGCATTTACTTCTTGCATTTTTTTTCCTTGCTCAATAAGCAGGTCAAGGTTTCATAGATCATTAGGTAATCAATAATTTACAGGCTTATTCATGCTAATCTCTCCCATAGACACGGGGAATTATTAGGCAGGGTAATATTGAGACATTTCACCATCAAATAATCATGAGGGTGGGAGAAGCGCACCATTTCACAAAAATATAGCAATTTATAATGCTTATTGTGAGAAAATGGTTGATATTGGTGTGGGTTAAACATTGCATAAAGTGTATATATACTCATTAAAAATAGAGATATTATGTTTGACCTTTATGTATGCATAAATTTACACGATTAAATGTAACTCAAATACGAATGTATGCATAAACTTATTATGCCCTTGTAGGTGAGGGGGTTTGATATAGGAAAAGGCAAGCTAAGAATTGAGGTCAATTTGTTATGAAAGAGCATGATTTTACAATGATAGCACACACCCAAAATGATATGTATCGCATAGATCTATATGCATATATGACATGTTTGATGAAGGAAGAGCCTAATTAATGAGTAGGGAATATCACTTATGAATCCAGCTGGTACATCACCTATCGACCTTTGTTGATGTTGTAAAATATGGGAAATAAATACTACTTAGCGATGAGATAAAAATTTATATTGGAGTGTGAACAAAGAATACAAGTTTAATGTAAGAGTACTATTTGGCATGATAGACCTTAACTGAAGTTACTCAGGTTTTGCATTTGTAACATGTCCAAGAGTTTTATCGCCCAGGTTGAAAAGAGCAAACTCTGTAAGTTGTGTACCGTAAATATAGTTGATTTATTTTCTTTTATATCTCTCATAATGTTCCAAATTATGGCATCAATAAAATCATAAAAAGATTACAAATAAAGATTTAAACAATATCATTGCTAGCCGCGCAATTTGCGCGGGCCAGGCAGCTAGTTCTTATACTACTTGAAGAAAGAGATCTTATACGAACGCCACATGGGAGGTTCGAAATTATAGATGTAGCAAATGGGGATAGAGACAGCAGATAAGGAATTGAGCGTGCCTTTTCCGTAGTTGCCGTACCTCTGGACACCACGAAGTCAACACGTCAATGCAACGCCGCCGTATTTTTCTATCCTGCCGTGAGGCAGTAACTAAAAATTCGAAGACCACCAACTTAAAATACTGTACAATCAACAGCAGCAGCGAGACGCCAAAAGCAAACTTCAAGTCCTCGATACGAACACTATTTATTGCCGCGAAAACGTTGTGGCAGCATTGCATCCCAGGCTCCCGATCAAATACAACGATCGAGCAGCAAGCGCGACCCATTACGCTCGACGTCTCTCTCCACTCTCAGCTCATCATCATGCTCAACCTTTACCCGAGGTTCTCAGCGACCTTCCGCTCCCGCGACGGAGGCACAGGTGGCGACCGCGAGGAGGACGTGCCCAGGCTCCGCGCCTTCTATGGCATCGCCGTCGCCTGCGTGGCCATCCTACTTTTCTGTTGCGTGCTGGCCGCCACCTCCAGCGCCCTGAAGGCCGGCGCCTTCGCCGGCACGGCCGCGCTGCTGCTCGTCGTCTTCGGCTGCCTCGCGCCCAGAGCCTTGTGGCTTCGCCGTGGCCGCCGGGCGGGGAGACCGGCGAGCCCAGTGCTCGCTCTCACTACTGCTGCTAGAGGCGGGTGCGCGTGCGACGCGCCACCGGCGTTCGCGTTCGAGTGCTCGCTGGAGGAAGGCGGCGGCATTAGCTGTGAAGGCGAGGAGGCGGTCCCGGGCTGCGTGGTGGTGTGCCCGGTCTGCCTAGAGGGCATCTACGGCGGCGAGATGGTGCGGCAGCTGCCGGCGTGCAGGCATGTCTTCCACGTCGAGTGCATCGACATGTGGCTGCACTCGCACAGGACGTGCCCAATGTGCCGCTGCGTGATTTCGCCGGCGCCGGCGGGGACGGCGAAAGCCTTGGGGCCAGAGGAAGCGCTGGAGTCGTCGGATGAGGCATTGCCACCGGTTTAGTTGGAGTATTTTTTTTTTGGGACTTGACGGTTTAGTTGTTTTTAGCTATTTTTTATTAGAGCTCAGTTGTTTTTAGCTAGTGAATATTTGAAAGTACGAGCTGATTGCTGAGTGTATATATGAGTGTGTCATTTGACATAGGTACTACTCAATTCCCTAAGTGCTTCATGATCTCTCCAGTAAACAAATAACTAAATTTAACAACTTATAGTATGATTTAATTATCGCTTACATATATTCCTTTCATTGGTAAATAGATGATACTCTGAGCATTAAGACAACGGCACAACCCCTGAAGCGAGTCGACTGTGACTTGCCACTGCACCAATAGTTGCTCTTGTTAGTCATAGTGTAGCTAGTCTATTTGACCCAATTCAAATGTTTCCAATTTTTTAAACTGTAGCACCATTTCTCGGAGGGTAGCGAGATTTCCGTTTTCTGGTCAAATTTCCGATATTTTGGCCGAGAGAAAAAAATCCCTGGTGGCGTGATCCTTGACTACAACGGCCCACTTCATACCGGCTGATCTCTGAGCACGAGAAGTGCAGATTGAGAAGAGTCGCGGACCTCTTGACGGAGGAAGGTACCTGGAATATGGCCCTTGTCCACGAGTACTTCTCAGAGCTAGACGTTGAAGAAATTTCGAAGATGAAGCCTCCACAAGTGGGGAGGATGATGTGCTATGGGCCCCAAATCAGCGTGGTATCTTCTCCGTCAAGAGTGAATATAGGCTGGCCTGTGACCTTAACCATCGCGCTTTATTGTGTGCAACGAGCAGGAAACCGGATGGGAATCATGCGTCTATGACACGGTGTGAGGGTGCCCTGCTCCCCTAATTGTATGAGTCTTTGCATGGAGGTTTGCAGCTAATTCTCTTGCGATGTGGGAAAATAAAATGAAGATGAAGTTGGAAGTCTTTGACATTCGTGTCGTGTGTGGACTGGAACATGAGGACACGTACCATACCTTTTGCAGGTATCTGTTTGTGAGGCAGCTATATGGGAGGCGATGCGAGAGGTGTGGCCTCTGAAGGAGCAGGAGGCCATCACCAATCAAAAGCATCCCCTGGCGGTTCAATCCGGAGGCCTGAGAGAGAAGAAAGTCCATGTTTCTTTTTGTTTGAGGTATTGTCTCCAAAACATGAACTTAGTGACATCAATTTCAATACACAAATTTGTACACCAAAAGGGTAATTATTTGTTCAGTCTTTTTCGTAACAGAACTACATAAACATTTAAAATCGAAGTGTACAAGTTTTTACATTTAGATTCGTCTGGAAAAAAATTTAGTACTCCCTCCATTTCATGAAACATGTATGAAATTTGTCTAAATTTTAATATATCTAGTCACTAAATAGTGTCTAGATACATTTGAATTCGGACAACCTTTCGACAACTTCGGTGGGACGGAGGGAGTACCTATTTTTGAATCTATTAATACCTAGCAATCCTTAATGAAAACTACGGAGTATTATGAATTGTTAAATAAATCTACGGAATATTTGTCGAAAATAGTTTTTCTTAATTATTCAATTACGTAGTTACATAAAAAATATGATAAATAAAAATATATTATTACTCTTATTTTTTTAGGGAGTTACTCTTATTTTTTATTTATTTTGAAACGGAGGGCGCAAACGACGTTCTCGTGCCCTGGAAGACCAGAGTCAAGCAAGGGAAGACAGAAACGCCTCCGTGTCAGCGTCAAGATGACGCTACTCATTTCCCGTTCCGTTGGTGCGTACGAACACAGCTTAGATCTCAAGCTAACCACCGACTGTTACACATATGGACGGCCAGGATTACACGTGCGTTCACATCGTACGGCGTAAAACTCCGCTTAGATCTCAAGCTACACCATGGCGGCCACCGGCAACCGTAGCTTAGGATCGAAGCAGACGACGCCATATATAAACCGCGGCCGCGGCGTCCCCTCTCTCCCCGAAATCCATCGCTCTCCGTCCCCGCTCGATCCCCGTCCAGTCCGCCGGCCGACGCTAGACCGCGCTCCTCGATTTCGAGCTGCCGACTCGTTCCGCCGGAGGTTTCGACCCCAATGGTGCGTGGATTTCTTCGGTTTCCTTTCTGTTCTAGTCTCGAATTCCGAGGCGGTTCAAGATTGGTCGTTGTTTCTGCTGATTGATTGATGTTGGTTTTCGATTCCGCCGCAACGCAGGCTCTCCCCAACACCCAGCCCCAGGGCTACCCAAGCTTCAAGCTCGTCCTCGTCGGCGACGGCGGCACCGGCAAGACCACCTTCGTGAAGAGGCACGTCACCGGGGAGTTCGAGAAGAAGTACGAACGTAAGTCGTGGACCTGCCTGTTTACGCTTCTAGTCTGATGGCTCTTTCGGATCTTGCTCGCTCGCGTCTCGTTTTTTTCTGTCCAAGGACGATCTCGCCTTAGCTTGCTGTTTTCTTGATTCTGAATGCGGGTGTCTTGCAGCGACTATCGGCGTGGAGGTGCGGCCGCTGGACTTCCAGACCAACTGCGGGAAGGTCAGGTTCGAGTGCTGGGACACGGCCGGCCAGGAGAAGTTCGGCGGTCTCCGTGATGGATACTAGTAAGCAGACCCTTCAAATCTATTACTACGTGTTAGCTGCAATTAGCTATGCTATAAATCGACGATGATATGACGAGTGCTACCTGCGTTCGATCTTGGTTCAGACTTCAGAAGCATGTTTCTGTCAGCTTTTAGTACCTCAAGACCTGACGGGGTTTCGAAATTTCTGGTCTAGTCAGAAATAATCATAGTGACATTGACACCGATAGCTAGTGCAGGAATGGTTTGCCTGGCATTACTAGTATTTTATCCAGCCGGTATGATATCCAATTGGTCACTTGCATTAGTTGTAAAAAAAAGTAGCCCATTGATGATTTGGAGCGTTGGACTACCTTACTGCAGTTTATACTAGTAAGCTTAGAGATAATGTTTAAATGGATGAACAAAGAACCGTATGAATTGGTATTTCGAACAGTTGCAGTTTGTCTGCCTGAGCCTTGGACATTATTTGTTCTGCCTTGTCCAAGAACACTGATCTTACTGATTATCCCAAATATCGGTAGTACTCACCATTTGTAGCACCCAGAAAGTTTGACTAGATTACATGTAGCACCTATTGGGATATACGGTCTCTTGTTCTGAACCAGTAATTTCCAGCAAAGCAAATAAGACACAATCCTGTACTGCTACTTTTTCTATTTGTGCACATTGACATAGTACATTCTTACCGTATTCCTGCTGTTTTCCAGCATCCATGGCCATTGCGCAATCATCATGTTCGATGTCACCTCCCGGCTCACCTACAAGAACGTTGCCACCTGGCACAGGGACATCTGCAGGTAAACTTTCTGCCCTCCCAGAATATCTTTAGTCTCCACCTAGCACCTACTTCTCTCATCAATTCTCCTAAAATCATATCTCTTGAACTGTCCTAAGTAATGTTCTGCAATCTGCAGGGTTTGCGCAAACATCCCCATCGTCCTGTGCGGCAACAAGGTGGACGTGAAGAACCGGCAGGTCAAGTCCAAGATGGTGACCTTCCACAGGAAGAAGAACCTCCAGTACTACGAAATCTCTGCCAAGAGCAACTACAACTTCGAGAAGCCTTTCCTCTACCTTGCGAGGAAGCTCTCAGGGTAACTAATTTCTTCTGCACCACACCATCTTTGACTGTTTGAGTGCCACCTAAATTCTCCTTCAACAAAAATGATATGCTATGCTGATTCTGAACAATGAATAATATAGCAAGATTCTAAGCAATCAACACAATAATGATGCATGGCTATTATTGCAGGGACATGAACCTCCGGTTCACCGAGGAGTTTGCGCTCGTACCCGCCGAAGTCACCATCGACGTCGCCGCCCAGCAAAAGTGAGTGAATAATGCACTACTCTGAAGACTGCTACTTCTACTTGCTCTACTGAAACTGCATGCTTGTGATGTTGCCTCTTCCTCCTCTGATGCTGAACAACTTGTTGTGTATGTGTGCAGGATTGACGCGGAGATAGCAGCTGCAGCGGCAATGCCCCTCCCGGATGAGGATGGTGACAACATGGACTGAGCGGATGGATCGGAGTTGCTACCTAGTTCAGTAGCAAACATCCATATGATTTAGAATTAGACTTCTTTTGAGAAGTGAGATTTCTGTCTCCAGATCAGACTTCCAGTGGGCGTTTGATGAAACTGGTTTTGCAACAGTTCATGTGTATTCATATGATTTGCCAAGTGCTTAATTAGTTTCTTATGATTCTGGAGTGTTGCGTTTTTTCATACGCAAAATCTTAACAGAAGGGGCCAATAGCGTGTGGCTTTTTACTTTTAGGGTGCCGACATATATTGCAACAAAAAAATGGAAGTTACCTACACCATAGGCTGGAGTGCATTCGCTCTAGGAGGCCAAAAAGTTGGGGCAACTTAGGTAGGATCTGACTTTGTATAGGATCTGTGATTTGAACAGATAAAATATGTATAACTATTTAAAAGAAAATGACAACAAACATCTATGCTATACTCTCCTAAAAATCACTAGCTTCAAATTCGCAGATTCAAATTCAACCTACACTTAGAAAAGAAAAAAAAAGACAAAATTTTGGTGCGAATAGAGTTTATCTTTTTGTTTTTCTACCTGTAGATGCACTTTTGAGCTAATTATTTAAGTTGTAGATACAACCCATAGGTATGTTGTATAAAAGTTTCAGATATTTTTGCAATTTTTACAAATAAACTTCTTGAGTTGATCCTATAATTTCAACTAATAAAACGATCTTATATAAGTCTTTCCCAACCTAACATTCGCTTGATGTAAAATTCGCAGTAAAATGTTTTACTTATTTTTGTTTTACGTGAGGACAAGACAAAATGCACACACGGCTTGTCACCATGTTATGCATGACTTATTCAATGCCTCTACGGGTCTAATCAGCAGGATATAAAAATTTAAATATATTATTTATGTAAGAGTTAGGTTTAGCACGTGTTTCTAAGCATTTTGTGAGAGTAAAATATGAACTATTATTAATAAAATACGGAGTACTACATTTATATAGCTAATAATATACATGTTAGCTATATATTGATTGTAGATGACATGGCATCTTGCATTCTTGCTTATAGCCAGCTACCTGCTAAACTCCATCCGTCCGTAAATAGATGTCCAGTGATTCGTCTAAATTTGGATGTAGCCTAGAAAATGTCTAGATACATTTGAATTTAGACAAATTTTTTACATCTAAAAATGGATAGAGGTAGTATTAAACTTGCTAAATCCGTCATGTGTTTTCTTGCAAGCATGAGGCACGGAAAGTTAGAATAGAAATGCGCAAACATGCTCATTCCCTTGCTATATACAGGTATGATTAGCACGGTAAGACAATGCATCCCTATTATGTAGCACGAACCACCAGTTTCATATATAGTCCACGACTGCCTTTGCATGTGAAAAAAAACTTGTTCATATAAAACACTTTATATAAAAAACTATTAAGTTCAAAACATATTTTTAATTGGACAAGACATTTTTGCACTCAGGTGCACATGCTGCTGATTTTTGAAATGCATTTTAAATATTTTTTTTTTGAAAAATATGACAAAAAATGTAGCACGTACATCTCAATGTTGTATGTGCTCGCAAAATCGTTTGATGAAATTTTTTATATTTTATATCATATGTAAAAAAGACAAAATTTGTATAAAAAGACTCTTCATGAGATTTTCTTTAATTTTTTCCCAGGACATAAGAAAAGTGGTTTGTCAGCGAAACTTGAAGTGTGCACATAGAATGTCAAAATATATGCGCGGAATTTTTATTCAGATTTTATTAACATTTTAAAATGTTGTTTACGTGGCGGGAGCATATGCACATAAGTGATCATAAGTGCATTTCCGTTCTTAATCATAGAAAATACTTTATATAATCCACGATGCAAGTCTGCATATCAAGTTTTATACACCCTCCGTCCAACAAAGGATGTCCCAACTTTATCTAAATTTAGATGTATCTAGATGGTTAGATTTATCCAAATTTAGATAAAATTGAGATATCCTTTGTTGGACGGAGGGGATACTTTCACACAAATGTAACTCCTATGAAAGTCTGCTTATCAAGGTTTATACTTTCTCACACATACAACTACTACAATTGAGATGCATATCTATTTATGATGTTCAACCCATGATCGATTTTATGCCCAATGATTTTTGTTTCAAAACACAACTCATAGATGAAAAAGAATAGAAAATAACAACTTACTTTAATTTAAGACGTCTAACATTACTTCCTTATTTTTCAGATTGAAATAAGCTGCCCCAAGGAAGCAAGGCTGTTAGCCATCTATAATACGAAGAAGTCCTAAACCAATTCTTGTTGCACCTATCGTAACCAGATTCGATCACGTCGTGTTGGTTAGTCTTGCCGAAGTTTTTAGACCAAACGTCGGTGTGTAACTCCCTCAATGCTAATTAGTTGTGGTAGCTTTAATTATATTTACTCCCATAAAAATTGTCGAAGATTTATTAAAGTTTAGATGTATCTAGATATCGTTGTTAACCCACAAGTATAAGGGATCGTAACAGTCTTCGCGGGAAGTAAAAACCCAATTTATTGATTCGACACAAGGGGAGACAAAGAATACTTGAAAGCCTTAACAGCGGAGTTGTCAATTCAGCTGCACCTGGAAACAGACTTGCTCGCAAGAGTTTATCGGTAGTAACAGTTTTATAGCAGTAGCAGTAGTGAAATAACAGCAGCAGAGTAACAAAGACAGCATTAGTGATTATAGTAAACAGCAGGATTAAAATACTGTAGGCACAGGGATGGATGACGGGCGTTGCATGGATGAGAGAAACTCATGTAACAATCGAAGTAGGGCATTTGCAGATAATAATAAAACGGTATCCAAGTACTAATCAATCAATAGGCATGTGTTCCATATTTAGTCGTACATGCTCGCAATGAGAAACTGTTGCGGTCAGAAACCCACCGGCGAGCAACGACGGGCAACACAGTAGAGCCGGGAGGCTCCCAGGATTGCGGCTGACCCTGGTCCCTCGGGCGACGGCCCGCAATGCCTTCTGGCACACGCGTCCTGGTGCTTACGAGGGCGTGCCACCTGACCTATACCTGGTCAGGAAGGTGATGGATTGCTTCGACTAGTTTCCTGCATGGCAAACACGTAAACATTAAATACGAGCCCCGATCGGCTCTTAAATTGTTTCGTGGATCGGCTCAAAGAGCCGATTGCCCCATGGTTCATGTTAGATTTATAAGGACATGGGGATCATGCTTTATCAATATCAAGCTAAACTAATCTACGATAGTCTAGGGTTTTCACCATATAATCGGAACATCCTATGCGTAATTGAGCCTAGCAGATACGTAAGATGATGGAGAACCAACCCTAATGAGGCCTAAAAACCAACATGAAGTTGATCCCCAGAAAAATCCCTCTAGAGCTTAGTAAACCACACCTTACGCGCTACCGGATCCTTCAACTCGTTTATAAGGCCTAACCATACGGATATCAAACCAATCCTTGAAGAACAAGGAGCAACTATAACGGATTAGATCTACTCAATAATGAATAAGCAAGATGCTGCCCTTACACCTAAAATAGGTGTAAGGGCAGCTAGATATCGAGGGGTAGCGTAGCTAAACAAGTGCATCGTGAAAGCATTGTGATCAACCCCAAAACACCTAAGATAAGGGTGTTGCTCGCCATAAAAAAGGCTTCAGCAACACCAATAACGAATAAACCGATACTGCCTAGATCGCAAAGATGCGATCTAGGCAGCATGTTGCTTACCCGGGAGAAACCCTCGAAACAAGGGGTGGCGATGCGCCTTGATTGATTTGTTGTGAACGTGATCGTCCTCCTTCTCAATAACCCTAGATACATATTTATAGTCCATGGACTTTCTAACTTGGGAATAAACCCAACCGTGTACGAGCTAAACTCTATCTCTTAATTCTAACCGACACGTATCCTACTATATTTACAAATACACGGGCAATCTTGCCCAAACTTCTTGTACAAGGCCGGTTCGGGAATATCTTCCATGTATGTCTCCTAAGCCCATTATATCACGGCCCATCCCCAGACTTGGTTAAATTCTGGTGATAACACATGCCCCCCTGGTTTTGGCAATGATAATTTCAAAACCACCCTGTTTTTTCTGCTTCGTAGGGTCACGTCGTGGCAGAGCAGAACCGCCGCAGAATCTTTCATCATGATGCCTTGCCTTCTCAGCTTCTCTGCACGACTTGATAGATTCGGCACCATGTCCTCGAAAACCGTCACAGCATTAAATCTCCACTATATCCCCTTTTATTTAACCGCATCGAGCAACTCGCTTCTTCATCCCCTTCCTCAGCACTAGCCACCGAAAAGCCCTCCTCCACCATGGACTCATCCTCCTCCTCTGCTGCATCGGCTCTCTCCTTCCAATCTTCTTCCTCAAGCGAGCCGATGCCAGAGCACAACCAATGGGAAGAGCTGGAGTGGGACTTCGACTTCGTGACAGATGGCCCACCCGAGGCCCTCGTCGGGTCAGATGGAGACTTGCCCCTGACCGATGGGGAGGACAACCTCCGGTTCCTCATCGATGGGGAACTGGTGGCGGAGAGTGAGGATGACCTCCTCTCCTGGGGTAGCTTCACCCCCTCCGACGAAGAGGAAGAAGAGGAGGATGAAGAGGACGACGCCTCCTCCGACGAGCCGCCGGCGAAGCGCTTCCGCGGCTGGGCCTAGTCGGATGATGATGAAGACGACGATGATGAGGAGGAAGAAGCCCCCCTTGAGGGCTACGGCAGTAGCGACGAGGAGCTCGCCAGCAGCAGCACCGGCGGCGGCTACAGCGGCGACGACGAGGACAGCGACGGTCCTTAGAGTAGGGACCACTTAGCATAGGACTAGTAGTAGCAATCTGTACTCCTTTTGTTCCTCCGTTCCTGAGCAATCGGCTCCTCCTTGTAAAAAATCCCCTTTTTAAATCAATGAAGAAGGATTCCATGCTTAACTCTTCCGATTATCAAAATAAATCATTGCTCGAGAAGCCGATCGCAATACATCGGTCTTTGCTCAAAACGCCAACAAGGCCAGTCCCATAATCGAATGTAAAATTGAATGGTGACCTGAAATAACAGTTGTTCCTCTATAGTAGATGGCTCCGCATCGGCTTTTCAGCTCTAAAGTCGATGGTCAGTGCATCGGCTATGCTTTTGTTTAGATTTTTTTATCAGCCGATTTCATACATCGGCCCCCATATTCCACCGCTCGAGTTGATGAAATTTTTTTTTACTGGACGATTTTAAATCGGCCCCCCGTATTTCACTGCCCATCATCCCACATGCTTGGGAAATACTTCTTGAGATGCTGGCCATTGACGGCCACTGGGAACTTCACACCATCCAACTGCTCGAGCATGTATGCATTGCCCTTTAGGACTTGGTCAACTCTGTACGGCCCGTGCCAATTTGGAGACCATTTACCATATGCTTTGTCCTTAGTCCCCAACGGCAACACAGCTTCCCATACCAGATCACCAAACATGGAACTCCTTGTGCTTCACCTTCTTATTATATGAACGAGCCACCTTGGCCTTGTTCTCCTTAATTTTCTCAAGTGACCAAAGCCTGAGTTCCATCAGATCCTCAACGCTATCACTCATCAGGGCTGCATACTCTTCAGTTGTCAAGTCATTTTGAAACGTGACACGTCTCGACCCAGCCGTGATCTCCCAGGGTAACACGGCTTCTTGTCCATAGAACAGATGGTACGGCGAGGTTTTTACCGCTCCATGACATGACATGCGATAAGCTCATAAAGCCTCCGACAAAACCTCGTGCCAACGCCTAGGGTACTCGTCGATCTTTCTCTTTATCAGCTTGATAAGGCTTTTGTTGGACGCTTCAACCTGCCCATTTGCTTGAGCATAGTATGGGGATGATCGGATCAACTTAATTCCCATGCTCTCGCAGAAATCTCTGAACTCGCGAGAAACGAAAACCGAACCTCCATCGGTCGTGATGGTCTGGGGAATCCCAAATCTGTGGATGACATGCTCTTTCACGAACTGATGACGTCCTTCGATGCCACAGACTTCATAGGGACAACCTCCACCCATTTAGTGAAATAATCTGTGATGGCCAAGATCCACTCGTGGCCTTTGCTCGTTGCAGGATGGATTTTGCCGATCATGTCCATGCCCCATCCTCGAAATGGCCAAGGCTTGATGATAGGGTTCATTGCTGATGCGGGTACCATCTGAATGCTCCCAAACTTCTGACATGCTTGTGTAGGATAACGTTGCATAGAAAACAAAAAAATTTCCTACCGCGAACACGCAATCCAAGCCAAGATGCAATCTAGAAGACGGTAGCAACGAGGGGGTATCGAGTCTCACCCTTGAAGAGATTCCAAAGCCTACAAGATGAGGCTCTTGTTGCTGCGGTAGACGTTCACTTGCCGCTTGCAAAAGCGCGTAGAAGATCTTGATCACGATCGGTTCCGGCGCCACGAACGGGCAGCACCTCCGTACTCGGTCACACGTTCGGTTGTTGATGAAGTCGACGTCCACCTCCCCGTTCCAGCGGGCAGCGGAAGTAGTAGCTCCTCTTGAATCCGACAGCACGACGGCGTGGTGTCGGTGGCGGTGTAGAAGTCCGGCGGAGCTTCGCTAAGCTA
>NC_061508.1:282638688-282702095 GCF_022539505.1 Lolium rigidum
CGCATTTACTTTATTATCATGTCTAGTCCCGTAGTTGTTACTCTATCACCCGAGGAATTGATCTTCACCTTTAAACAAGGAGGTGAAGAGAATTTTAAAGAAGCATGGTCTAGAATTTTTGATGCTTATAGTAAAACTGAACCTAAAATGACCTTAAGTTTGCTTCTTAGTAATTTCTATTTCGGGCTTATTCTTCGCTATAGATATGCCTTAGATGCTTGTAGTTGGAGGAGATTTCCTTCATTGTGATGGGGATCAAGCTTTTAATGCTATAAGGAAATTGATTACATCATTTAGCTCCGATAATAATTTTGATCCATCTCATGCTAGTATGAATAATAGATTAGACACTATTGAAACAAATATATCATGTTTAAAAGAAGTGTATAATCGAATTCGCGAATATTATGATTATGTTCCACTAAGCTTTGAACCTTCAATGTGGGTGCCTACTGTTAAAGTTACTATTGGTGGTGAAACTTTTCCTGCTCGTTGTGATATTATAGTTTTGCCTCATGCCTGAAAAAATTTATAAGTCTTTGACACTTTGGGGACTTACTGAAGGGGTAGAAGAAATAACTCTTGCTGATAACTCTGTTGTATTTCCTTCTGGGCATAGCTGAAGGTGTTTTCACAACCTTTCTTGGAAGGACGGTATCCATTGATTATCTCGTTATTGAATGTGTAGGGACGGGACAAATCACGCTTGGAAGATCCCTGATGAAACTCATGGGAGCAATCATAGATGTTGGGAAAGGCACTCTAAATTTTACCTCTACACCCGGATGCGGTCATGTATTTCCTAGACCAAAGAGTAGGAATAAGAGTAAGAAAGGTAAGAGTAACACCCCTGGTAAGAATGCCGATGCATCATCTCTTGATAATACTTGATACACACTTTCTGCGCCTAGCTGAAAGGCGTTAAAGAAAAGCGCTTATGGGAGACAACCCATGTTTTTACCTACAGTACTTTGTTTTTATTTTGTGTCTTGGAAGTTGTTTACTACTGTAGCAACCTCTCCTTATCTTAGTTTTGAGTTTTGTTGTGCCAAGTTAAGCCGTTGATAGAAAAGTAAGTACTAGATTTGGATTACTGCGCAGTTCCAGATTTCTTTGCTGTCACGAATCTGGGTCTACCTCCCTGTAGGTAGCTCAGAAAATTATGCCAATTTACGAGCATGATCCTCAGATATGTACGCAACTTTCATTCAATTTGAGCATTTTCGTTTGAGCAAGTCTGGTGCCATTTTAAAATTCGTCAATACGAACTGTTCTGTTTTGACAGATTCTGCCTTTTATTTCGCATTGCCTCTTTCGCTATGTTGGATGAATTTCTTTGATCCACTAATGTCCAGTAGCATTATGCAATGTCCAGAAGTGTTAAGAATGATTGTGTCACCTCTGAATATGTCAATTTATATTGTGCACTAACCCTCTAATGAGTTGTTTCGAGTTTGGTGTGGAGGAAGTTTTCAAGGATCAAGAGAGGAGTATGATGCAACATGATTAAGGAGAGTGAAAGCTCTAAGCTTGGGGATGCACCCGGTGGTTCACCCCTGCATATATCAAGAAGACTCAAGCGTCTAAGCTTGGGGATGCCCAAGGCATCCCCTTCTTCATCAACAACATTATCGGGTTCCTCCCCGAAACTATATTTTTATTCGGCCACATCTTATGTGCTTTTTCTTGGAGCGTCGGTTTGTTTTTGTTTTTTGTTTTGTTTGAATAAAATGGATCCTAGCATTCACTTTATGGGAGAGATACACGCTCCGCTGTAGCATATGGACAAATATGTCCTTGGTTTCTACTCATAGTATTCATGGCGAAGTTTCTTCTTCGTTAAATTGTTATATGGTTGGAATTGGAAAATGATACATGTAGTAATTGCTATAAATGTCTTGGGTAATGTGATACTTGGCAATTGTTGTGCTCATGTTTAAGCTCTTGCATCATATGCTTTGCACCCATTAATGAAGAAATACATAGAGCATGCTAAAATTTGGTTTGCATATTTGGTTTCTCTAAGGTCTAGATAATTTCTAGTATTGAGTTTGAACAACAAGGAAGACGGTGTAGAGTCTTATAATGTTTTCAATATGTCTTTTATGTGAGTTTTGCTGCACCGGTTCATCCTTGTGTTTGTTTCAAATAAGCCTTGCTAGCCTAAACCTTGTATCGAGAGGGAATACTTCTCATGCATCCAAAATACTTGAGCCAACCACTATGCCATTTGTGTCCACCATACCTACCTATACTACATGGTATTTTCACGCCATTCCAAAGTAAATTGCTTGAGTGCTACCTTTAAAATTCCATCATTCACCTTTGCAATATATAGCTCATGGGACAAATAGCTTAAAAACTATTGTGGTATTGAATATGTAATTATGCACTTTATCTCTTATTAAGTTGCTTGTTGTGCGATAACCATGTTTACTGGGGAACGCCATCAACTCGTTGTTGAATTTCATGTGAGTTGCTATGCATGTTCGTCTTGTCTGAAGTAAGGGCGATCTACACTGAGTTGAATGGTTTGAGCATGCATATTGTGAGAGAAGAACATTGGGCCGCTAACTAAAGCCATGATCCATGGTGGAAGTTTCAGTTTTGGACAAACATCCTCAAATCTCTAATGAGAAAAGAATTAATTGTTGTTGAATGCTTAAAGCATTAAAAGAGGAGTCCATTATCTCGTTGTCTATGTTGTCCCGGTATGGATGTCTAAGTTGAGAATAATCAAAAGCGAGAAATCCAAATGCGAGCTTTCTCCTTAGACCTTTGTACAGAGCGGCATAGAGGTACCCCTTTGTGAAACTTGGTTAAAGCATATGTATTGCGGTGATAATCCGGGTAGTCCAAGCTAATTAGGACAAGGTGCGGGCACTATTGGTACACTATGCATGAGGCTTGCAACTTATAAGATATAATTTACATGATGCATATGCTTTATTACTACCGTTGACAAAATTGTTTCATGTTTTCAAAATCAAAGCTCTAGCACAAATATAGCAATCGATGCTTTTTCCTCTATGAGGACCATTCTTTTACTTTCAATGTTGAGTCAGTTCACCTATTTCTATCCACCTCAAGAAGCAAACACTTGTGTGAACTGTGCATTGATTCCTACATACTTGCTTATTGCACTTATTATATTACTCTATGTTGACAATATCCATGAGATATACATGTTACAAGTTGAAAGCAACCGCTGAAACTTAATCTTCTTTTGTGTTGCTTCAATACCTTTACTTTGAATTATTGCTTTATGAGTTAACTCTTATGCAAGACTTATTGATGCTTGTCTTGAAGTGCTATTCATGAAAAGTCTTTGCTTTATGATTCACTTGTTTACTCATGTCATACACATTGTTTTGATCGCTGCATTCTCTACATATGCTTTACAAATAGTATGATCAAGATTATGATGGCATGTCACTCCGAAATTATCTGTGTTATCGTTTTACCGCTCGGGACGAGCAGAACTAAGCTTGGGGATGCTGATACGTCTCCAACGTATCGATAATTTCTTGTGTTCCATGCCACATTATTGATGTTATCTACATGTTTTATGCACACTTTATGTCATATTCGTGCATTTTCCGGAACTAACCTATTAACAAGATGCCGAAGTGCCGATTCTTGTTTTCTGCTGTTTTTGGTTTCAGAAATCCTAGTAAGGAAATATTCTCGGAATTGGACGAAATCAAAGCCCAGGGGCCTATTTTTCCACGAAGCTTCCAGAAGACCGAAGACGAGACGAAGAGGGGCCACGAGGGGGCCACACCCTAGGGCGGCGCGGCCCCCCCTTGGCCGCGCGGCCCTGTGGTGTGGGGCCCTCGTGCCGCCTCTTGACCTACCCTTCCGCCTACTTAAAGCCTCCGTGACGAAACCCCCGATGCCGAGAGCCACGATACGGAAAACCTTACCGGAGACGCCGCCGCCGCCGATCCCATCTCGGGGGATCCGGAGATCGCCTCCGGCACCCTGCCGGAGAGGGGAATCATCTCCGGGAGGACTCTACGCCGCCATGGTCGCCTCCGGTGTGATGTGTGAGTAGTCTACCCCTGGACTATGGGTCCATAGCGGTAGCTAGATGGTTGTCTTCTCCCCATTGTGCTATCATTGTCGGATCTTGTGAGCTGCCTAACATGATCAAGATCATCTATCTCGTAATTCTATATGTTGCGTTTGTTGGGATCCGATGAATAGAGAATACTTGTTATGTTGATTATCAAGAGTTATGTCTATGTGTTGTTTATGATCTTGCATGCTCTCCGTTATTAGTAGATGCTTTGGCCAAGTAGATGCTAGTAACTCCAAGAGGGAGTACTTATGCTCGATAGTGGGTTCATGCCTCGCATTGACACTGCGGAGGAGTGACAAGAACCACTAAGGTTGTGGATGTGCTGTTGCCACTAGGGATAAAACATTGAGTGCTATGTTCAAGGATGTAGTTATTGAGTTACATTACGCGCAATACTTAATGCAATTGTCTCGTTGCTTAGCAACTTAATACCTGGAGGGGTTCGGATGATAACCCGAAGGTGGACTTTTTAGGCATAGATGCGGTTGGATGGCGGTCTATGTACTTTGTCGTAATGCCCAATTAAATCTCACTATACTCATCATAATATGTATGTGCATTGTCATGCTCTCTTTATTTGTCAATTGCCCAACCGTAATTTGTTCACCCAACATGCTGTTCGTCTTATGGGAGAGACACCTCTAGTGAACTGTGGACCCCGGTCCAATTCTCTTTACTGAAATACAATCTATCGCAATACTTGTTCTTACCGTTTTCTCGCAAACAATCATCTTCCACACAATACGGTTAATCCTTTGTTACAGCAAGCCGGTGAGATTGACAACCTCACTCGTTTCGTTGGGGCAAAGTACTTTGGTTGTGTTGTGCAGGTTCCACGTTGGCGCCGGAATCCCCGGTGTTGCGCCGCACTACATCCCGCCGCCATCAACCTTCAACGTGCTTCTTGGCTCCTCCCGGTTCGATAAACCTTGGTTTCTTCTCCGAGGAAAACTTCTCTGCTGTGCGCATCATACCTTCTTCTAGATTGCATCTTGGCTTGGATTGCGTTCTCGCGGTAGGAAATTTTTTGTTTTCTATGCAACGAATCCTTACACTTTTCAACCTTGGAATCAATGGAAAGTGCCTCAAAACCTTCACCGGTATCCGCTTCTTCCCATCTGCATCTATCCACCTCGAGGCATTGCATTTAGGGAAATTGTCAAGCTTGGCATAGTCCTTCCGAAACAAGACACATCTATTCGGGCAGACATGGATCGAAACATAACCCAGACCCAGTTTGCGGATTATGCTCAATGCATCATCATAAGACCTGGGAACCGAGCTATTAGGGAACTGCAAGTTCAAAATATGGAGTATTGCATTGAATGCAGCATTGCTGATCCGATAGAAAGACTTGACGTGGAGCAACTTCACAGTGAAGGTAAATCTTGAAAATTTACCCCCTTCAACAGCCTGCTCGCTTCGCCTCTTCTATCACATCGGCAAACAATGACCTCTGTCCATCCTCAAGGTCTTCAGACATGTACGGATCCCTCAACGAAGTCGGGAATTCTATCATCTTCAAACCCATCCTCTTTCTCCAAACCATCTTGCGAACATCTTCGATAAAATCAAAGCTAGCATCATCACCATGGTGTCCTTGTGCATCAGGTTCAAGCATGTTCGAGTTCAAGCATGTTCAGGTACAACATGTAAAGGTTCTCCATGATGGATCCATCTATCATATGTGCTGGCCATCCCATTAAGGAGCAAATGATCTTCAACTCTTCCTTGAGGTAGTTGTTTCCTGTTCATACAGTGCTTGCATGGGCAAAAGATGTGAACACCCTCGGCAAAAACTGTGCGAACATGTAGCATGAACTCTTCCACTCCCTTGAGGTGTTCATCGGAAAGCCTTCGCACTCCTTTAGTAATCCATGTTCTATCGGCCATCTGCCAAATGAAAACAATGTAACAACTTAGCATATTGGATAACTTGATACAAAGCTAGCAAGTAAACCACTAAGAATACAAAAAAGTTTTCTACCAAACCTAGCAATACAAAGATAATATCCTGCTACACAAAAGCACCATTTTCTCACAGCATACCTCTACATTTAATTAGCATGAGCTATTAGCAATGAGCTAACAGGAGTAGCAGCATGCAGAACTAAATCAAACCAAAATCCAGAACTAGATCCTGCTTCTCCGCTTCTCGATTCGAAACTAGCACTAAATCCTCACAACTAGCAACCCTAATCCAGAACTAGCACTAAATCCTCACAACTAGCAACCCTAATCCAGTACCCAGCTTACCACCGCCAAAACGAGATGGCCCTTCTGCCGTCGGATCCACGCCGCTGCGGTTGCTTCCGGTCGCCTCCGCCCCCGCCCCGCACCGGCTGGTCGCCTCCGCCCCCGCCCCTCACCGGCTATCGCCTCCGCCCCCGCCCCGGCCGGTCGCCACCGCGCAGCAGCGGCAACAACCGCAGCACCAGACAGGGTCGCACCTCCGGTCACCACCGCCCCCTCTCCCACTCCCGCCGGTCACCACCGCCCCCTCTCCCGCCGGTCACCACCGCCCCCTCTTCCAGACATGGTCAAGGAGGATTGATTTTCTGCTAGGTGTCGGGAGCGTGTACCTGTCTGTTAACGAGGACACAGTTATTGGAGGATTTAGTTATTATGTAGAGTGGTATCTAAAATAAAATCAAAAAAGTTTTGTAGCTCAGCGGTTGGAATCGGTTCGGGTGGAGCGCGAGGTCCTGTGTTCGATCGCCACCAACTCGTATTTTTGCCAAACTCTATTATGTAGAGTTCCATTCGGTACTGGACTGGGCCAATCGGGCTCAGTTGGTGCTGGATTGGCCACAGGCCCATTCGA
This sequence comes from Lolium rigidum, assembly GCF_022539505.1. NCBI lineage: Eukaryota > Viridiplantae > Streptophyta > Magnoliopsida > Poales > Poaceae > Lolium > Lolium rigidum. The sequence continues at coordinate 282,645,597 of NC_061508.1, forward strand.
ACTAAACCCAACAGGCTAGGTAGGATCTGGCCCAATAAACCCAACAGGCTGGGTAGGACCTGGCCCAGTCAACGTGGGCTCAGATTAGTTAAAGGCCAGTGCTTCCATACACCCCCAAGAGCGAAAGGGTATCATAAGCAGAAACACATGGAAGGCCAGGATTTAATCTCAGTTCGGCTCGAGCCGAGCCTAGAAGGCTGGAGTTGTGTTAAGCCGAGCCGGGTTTGAACCGAGTCTGACAGTTTAGAGATTATCTAGTCGAAACAAATCGTGGTAAAAAATAGAGAAGTGCGTGCCTGCTAGGATTCGAGCCTAGGTATCCCAAGAGACACACATGGAGCATAACCAATGAGCTATGTCTAGGTTTATGTTTCTAGCAGAATAAAAATCTATATAAACGCACCAAACCGAGCATTTTAACAAATGCCTCACGCGAATGAAAAATAAATTGCAGGGGCATGATTCGAACTTCCGACCTCCCAGCAGGCAGCAGGGCAGGGCGTTTGGGTTAACCAGCTGGCGCGATACTGGTTTCTATCGTACTTACACGTAGGGATTAAATAGATTGAATTTTCTCATAGACTATTAAAATTTCTATACTATTCTATTTATTAAAAACAGGCAAATAAAAAGAGTGAACCAGCGGTTTAACCGATGAACAAAACTACGGAGGGTTGCATGGGTATATATCTCACAAAGAGGGTTGCATGTGGGTCTACACATGTGTCGAAGGTGGTAAGGGTAGACCTAGCGGGTCAAATAGGAGTGGTGCATGTTGATCCACATATTCCAAAGGTGGTAGGGTAGACATATGTGGATCCACATGTCCCAAGGGTGCTAAGGGTAGACCAAACGAGCGTGATAGGAGTGTTTTCATGTGGGTCCACATATTGATTGATGTATACTAGATGGCTAGGAGTGTTGGAGTGGGACGACATATATCTCAAAAGTTGTATGGACAGACCTATATATCTTGCAAGGAGAGTTGCATGTGGGTCTACACATGTCTCAAACATGGCACACTAAAGATTGTGCTGGTCCCACTACATGCAACATACATAGGCGTGCTGCATGTTGACCAGGTCGAAAAAAATCACTTTATATATCAAGCTATTCATGAAAATGAGTTCCTCTATATTCCAATTTCTTGTTGCTAATTTTTTAAAATTAATTTTTAATGATTTGATGCTCAATTTTAAACTATGGCGTGTTGTTCTATTTGTTCCGTGTTGTGCACTCAGCTCCACGTAAAAAATATTAAAGATGCATAATATGTGGTTACTCAAACTCCGATGGTTGCACTCGCCCCCGACCACCGGCTCGATCTCATGTCGTCCTGCTTCTCTTCTCGGCTCTTCCACTTCAGCCATCATATGATCGCACCTTGCTCCGCACCGCACACACCAGTATTTCAATTTCATGTTGGTAATTTTTTAGAATTAGTTTTGAATAATCTTGTCCTAAATTTTAGGGTCAAAAAACGGTTGAAATCTTTCTCACCGTCTGTAGTATGAAGCTTTCCGTCAGAAATTTAATTAACGTCTCCCGCTAAGTTTCTATGAGCTCTCATTATGCTCCAATCACAAATTGATATGTGGCTCAGTGGCTTTGCTCCTTGTCTCTTGCCTGGAAGATGTAGGTTCGAATCCCTTTAGCCACATATTTTCTTATTTTTTTCCAGTGATCGACTCAGCTAATCCGGACCGGCGACGGTCTCGGTTCGTAATAGTGGACAATTATTAATAATCTGTTCGAAAAGCTAAAGTATTTAAACAATTCTTGTAGATCTATGACATGAACCTTCCGCAGCCGTGTTGGTTACCGCAGTATTTTGGCGTCCATGCACTACGGAGCGACGCAGGTTCGAATCCTGCCCTGCTCAAATTTCATTTTTAGCTCGGTCAGGTAAGTTCTCCGCGGCTCTCGAGCCGAGCCGAATTGGTCAGGTAAGTTCTTGTCCGCGGCTCTCGAGCCGAGCCGAATTGGTACGTTTATGTGATTGTGAGTTTGGGGGTGTATGGAAGCACTGGCCTTAGTTAAATTGGTGCTCTTCCTGCCAGTGGGTCCCCCTGTCAGTAAGTGACACATAAGCGAAAATGACACCTAACTACTGACACGTAGGCAAGAGTGGTGAAGTGTCAGTCTAGTCATCAGAGCTAAAAACCTTACCTATCGTATGACCATCAAAATTGGTCGTCAGCGGCCAGAATTAAGGTCATGGGCCATATCATTTTCAACATGACCAATTCCTCTCAAACAATTATGACCTTCCTAACTAGAAAGGTCGTAGGAAATTAGGGTTTGGACCCTCTCATACGGCCTACGACCAATTGCTGCAAAATGGTCGTAGAGTTATGACTAATATATCAGTGGTCATTGTCAGAAGGTCATTAGTTAACACATTTCGTGTAGTGTTCGCATTGCCTCTTTTGCTGTGTTGGATGGATTTCTTTGTTCCATTGACTTCCAGTAGCTTTGGGCAATGTCCAGAAGTGTTAAGAATGATTGTGTTACCTCTAAACATGTGAATTTTTGATTATGTACTAACCCTCTAATGAGTTTGTTTTGAGTTTGGTGTGGAGGAAGTTTTCAAGGGTCAAGAGAGGAGGATGATATACTATGATCAAGAAGAGTGAAGAGTCTAAGCTTGGGGATGCTCCCGTGGTTCATCCCTGCATATTTCAAGAAGACTCAAGCATCTAAGCTTGGGGATGCCCAAGGCATCCCCTTCTTCATCAACAACATTATCAGGTTTCTTCTCTTGAAACTATATTTTTATTCGGTCACATCTTATGTACTTTACTTGGAGCGTCTGTTTGTTTTTGTTTATGTTTGAATAAGTTCATCCTTGTGTGGGAGAGAGACACGCTCCGCTGGTTCGTATGAACACATGTGTTCTTAGCTTTTAATGTTCATGGCGAAGGTTGAAACTGCTTCGTTCATTGCTATTTGGTTGGAAACAGAAAATGCTGCATGTGGTAAATGGTATAATGTCTTGAATAATTTGATACTTGGCAATTGTTGTGCTCATATAGATCATGTTTAAGCTCTTGCATCATGTACTTTGCGCCTATTAATGAAGAACTACATAGAGCTTGTTAAAATTTGGTTTACATGATTGGTCTCTCTAAGTCTAGATATTTTCTGGTTAAGGTGTTTGAACAACAAGGAAGACGATGTAAAGTCTTATAATGCTTACAATATGTTCATATGTGAGTCTTGTTGCACCGTTTTATACTTGAGTTTGCTTCAAACAACCTTGCTAGCCTAGCCTTGTATTGAGAGGAATTCTTCTCGTGCATCCAAATCCTTGAGCCAAAAACTATGCCATTTGTGTCCACCATACCTACCTACTACATGGTATTTCTCTGCCATTCCAAGCAAATACTTCATGTGCTACCTTTAAACAATTCAAAAATCTATTATCTCTTATTTGTGTCAATGTTTTATAGCTCATGAGGAAGTATGTGGTGTTTATCTTTCGATCTTGTCATTTACTTCGGACAGACTTTCACCAATGGACTAGTGGCATATCCGCTTATCCAATAATTTTGCAAAAAGAGTCGGCAATGGGGTTCCCAGCCCCAATTAATTAACTTTCATTAATAATTCTCTTCACATGTTTTGCTCTGATTCATCAGTAAGCAACTTAATTTTGCAAATAGACACTCCTTCATGGTATGTGATTGTTGGAAGGCACCCAAGGATTCGGTTAGCCATGGCTTGTGTAAGCAAAAGGTTGGGAGGAGTGTCATCTAAAAAATAAAATAAAAATAAACTAAAGTACATGTGTAAACAAAAGAGAAGAGGGATGATCTACCTTGCTGGTAGAGATAACATCCTTCATGGGAGCCGCTCTTGAAAGTCTGGTTGATAAGGTAGTTAGAGTACCCATTACCATTCGTTGACAACAACAAATACCTCTCAAAACTTTGCTTTTATGCTCTCTATATGATTTCAAAACTTAAAAAGCTCTAGCACATGATTTAATCCCTGCTTCCCTCTGCGAAGGGCCTTTCTTTTACTTATGTTGAGTCAGTTTACCTACTTCTTTCCATCTTAGAAGCAAACACTTGTATCAACTGTGTGCATTGATTCTTACATATTTACCTATTGCACTTGTTATATTGCCTTATGTTCAACTATCCATGAGATATACATGTTACAAGTTGAAAGCAATTGCTGAAACTTAATCATCCTTTGTGTTGTTTCAATGCCTTCTACTAAGAATTTATTGCTTATGAGTTAACTGTTATGCAAGTCTTATTGATGCTTGTCTTGAAAGTACTATTCATGAAAAGTCTTTGCTATATGGTTCAGTTGTTTACTCATTGTCTTCATCATTGCTTTGAATCGCTGCATTCATCTCATATGCTTTACAATAATGTTGATCAAGATTATGTTGGTAGCATGTCACTTAAGAAATTATCATTGTTATCGTTTACCTACTCGAGGGCGAGTAGGAACTAAGCTTGGGGATGCTTGATACGTCTCAAACGTATCTATAATTTCTTATGTTCCATGCTAGTTTTATGACAATACCTACATGTTTTATACACATTATATGTCATTATTATGCATTTTCCGGAACTAACCTATTGACGAGATGCCGAAGTGCCAGTTCCTGTTTTCTGCTGTTTTTGGTTTCAGAAATCCTAGTAAGGAAATATTCTCGAAATTGGACGAAATCAACGCCCAGCATCTTAGAATCACACGAAGCTTCCAGAACACCCGAGAGCCGCCAGAGGAGGGCCCTGTGGGCCCCAGATGATAGGCCGGCGCGGCCCAGGCCCTGGCCGCGCCCCCCTATTGTGTGGTGGCTCTGTACCCCCTCCGACTCCGCCTCTTTGCCTATAAGAAGGTCCCTGACCTAAATCTTCGATACGGAAAAGCCACGGTACGAGAAACCTTCCAGAGCCGCCGCCATCGCGAAGCCAAGATCTGGGGGACAGGAGTCTCTGTTCCGGCACGCCGCCGGGACGGGGAAGTGCCCCCGGAATGCTTCTCCATCGACACCACCGCCATCTTCATCAACGCTATTGTCTCCCATGAGGAGGGAGTAGTTCTCCATCGAGGCTGAGTGCTCTACCGGTAGTTATGTGGTTAATCTCTCTCTCTGTACTCCAATACAATGATCTCATGAATTGCTTTGCATGATTGAGATTCATATGATGAGCTTTGTATCACTATTAGTCTATGTGCTACTCTTGTGATGTTATTAAAGTAGTCTATTCCTCCTTCACGGTGTAATGGTGACAGTGTGTGCATCGTGTAGTTCTTAGCGCAGGTTATGATCATAATCTCTTGTAGGTTATGGAGTTAATTATTACTATGATAGTATTTATGTGATTTATTCCCCCTTCATAGTGTAAAGGTGATAGTGTGTATGCTATGTTAGTACTCGGTTTAGATTGCAAAGATCTATTATGCTCTAAGGTTACTTAAACATGAATATCGAATGTTGTGGAGCTTGTTAACTCCGGCATTGAGGTGCTCTAGTAGCCCTACGCAACGAACGGTACGGTTTTCATTATCAAACAAGAGTATATGTAGCACAAAGGAAGAGAACTTATTTATTATGTGATCAATGTTGAGAGTGTCCACTAGTGAAAGTATGATCCCTAGGCCTTGTTTCCAATACTGCAAACATCGCTTGTTTACTGTTTTACTGCATCTTTACTTCCTGCAATATTACCATCAACTCCACGCCCGCAAGCACTTTTCTGGCGTTGTTACTACTGCTCATATACATCCATACCACTTGTATTTCACTATCTCTTCGCCGAACTAGTGCACCTATACATCTGACAAGTGTATTAGGTGTGTTGGGGACACAAGAGACTTCTTGTATCGTGATTGCGGGGTTGCTTGAGAGGGATATCTTTGTCCTCTTCCTCCCCGAGTTCGATAAACCTTGGGTGATCCACTTAAGGGAAACTTGCTGCTCGTTCTACAAACCTCTGCTCTTGGAGGCCCGATACGTCCAATTTGCATCACTATTTTATATCATAATTTGTCTGTTATTCATTGATATATTTCATATTGGGACACAATACTTATGTTATTTCATCTATTTTGCATGTTTCATCATTATTGGAGGATCAAGCACCGGAGCCGGATTCTCGCTGGAAAAAGCACCGTCGAAGGCAATATTTCGGAAGATCACCTGTGGAAGGAAATTATACCAAAAATCCTATTTTTCAAGATGACGGAGGAAGCCAGAAGGAGGAGCCAGGAGGAGCCAGGGTGGGCCCACACCCTAGGGCGGCGCGGCCCAGGCCCTGGCCGCGCCGCCATGTGGTGTGGAGGGCCCACACCCCTTTCGCCTTCTTTTCTTCGCGAAATCCTTCGTCCCGAAAACCTAAGCCGAAGGGGTACCTCACGAAGAGTTACAGCCGCCTTGCGGGGCGGAGAACACCAGAGAGAAAAGAGCTCTCCGGCGGGCAGGAATCCGCCGGGAAATTCCCTCCGGGAGGGGGAAATCGACGCCATCGTCACCGACGTCAAGCTGGACATCATCACCATCACCATCATCATCATCTCCACCATCATCACCGCCGTCATCACCGCTGGACACCGTCACCGCCGTAGCAATTTGGGTTTGATCTTGATTGTTTGATAGGGGAAACTCTCCCGGTATCGATCTATACTTGTTGTTGATGCTATTGAGTGAAACCATTGAACCAAGTTTATGTTCAGATTGTTATTCATCATCATATCACCTCCGATCATGTTCCATATGATGTCTCATGAGTAGTTCGTTTAGTTCTTGAGGACATGGGTGAAGTCTAAATGTTAGTAGTGAACTATGGTTGAGTAATATTCAATGGTGTGATATTTAAGTTGTGGTGTTATTCTTCTAGTGGTGTCATGTGAACGTCGACTACATGACACTTCACCATTTATGGGCCTAGGGGAATGCATCTTGTATTCGTTTGCTAATTGCGGGGTTGCCGGAGTGACGAAACCTAAACCCCTGTTGGTATATCGATGCGGGAGGGATCGCGGGATCTCGAGTTTAAGGCTGTGGTTAGATTTATTCTTAATTACTTTCTTGTAGTTGCGGATGCTTGCAAGGGGTATAATCACAAGTATGTATTAGTCCTAGGAAGGGCGGTACATTAGCATAGGTTCACCCACACAACACTTATCATAACAATGAAGATTATTTAGCCGTATGAAGCGAAAGCACTAGACTAAAATCCCATGTGTCCTCGAGAACGTTTGGTCATTATAAGTAAACAAACCGGCTTGTCCTTTGTGCTACAAAGGATTGGGCAACTCGCTGCAATTATTTCTCTCGCATTTTACTTACTCGTACTTATTTCATCTGTTACATCAAAACCCCCTGAATACTTGTCTGTGAGCATTTACAGTGAAACCTTCATCGAAACTGCTTGTCAACACCTTTTGCTCCTCGTTGGGATCGACATTCTTACTTATCGAAGATACTACGATACACCCCCTATACTTGTGGGTCATCAAGACTATTTTCTGGCGCCGTTGCCGGGGGCTAAGCGCTATTGGTAAGTGGAATTGGTAAGGAAAACCTTTACTCGTTGTGCTGATTTTATTTCACTCGCTTGCCATAAGTCAATATGGAGAGCTCTTCTCTTCAATTTCTATTTGGGAAATCTACTACTACTGCAACGGTAGTAGATGAGGCGCCAGTGAGGAAGTGATACCATATAAAATACCTATGAAAATTATTGAACGTGTTATGGATAACCGCTATGAAGGGGATGGAACTGTCCACCCCGGTGATCATTTACTGTTTTTGCATGAATTATGCGGGTTATTCAAATGTGCAGGTATTGCTATGGATGAAGTGAGGAAGAAATTATTCTCTTTATCGCTGTCCGGTAAGGCGGCGCATTGGTATAAATTACTGGATAATGGGGATTCTCTTGAATGGAATGATATTGTGCCCCGGTTTTATTCTAAGTTCTATCCTCCAAGTGAAATTCATAAGGATCGGAATCGCATATACAATTTTTGGCCTCATGATGGAGAGAGTATTGCCCAAGCTTGGGGGAGATTGAAGTCTTTAATGCTCAAATGCCCCATTCATGAGCTTCCTGGTAATGTTATTATTGATAACTTCTATGCAAGACTTTCTTTTCAAGACAAGACTTTGTCTGGATACTTCTTGTTCGGATCATTTACACGCAACAAAGAAGAGTTTAAAAGGGACCTTCTTGATCGAATCCAAGAAAATACCGAAGGTTGGGAGAACGACAAGGATAGAGAATCGTGTATAATTTATGATTATAAATGCATTGAAGCTTTTATGGATACCGATTTATTTCGTAATATGAGTGCTACATATGGTCTTGATTCGCAAGTTGCCGTAAATCTTTATAAAGCTTTTGCCTCTCATTATGAATTGCCTAAGAAGAATTTTGATAAGTATCATGAACCATATAAAGATAAAATTGATTCATCTATTAATAAGTGTGTTGTAATTGAAACTGTTGATCGTGTTATTCCTGAAGCTTATATTGAAAAAACTCCTTTCCCTGCTAAAATGAAAGAGTACTCTGTTATAAATAGTGCGGTTCATAAAAGTGAAAAGAAACCTAGAGAACCTGAAGAACAAATAAAAGTTGAACCTGCTGTTGCAATTGTTAAAGATCTTGTGACTCGAAAATGTCGAGGATGGTCATATTATTTTCCGTGAAGATGCTTCTAATATTGTTTCACATCCTAATAAACCCAAACAAGCTAGTGTTCCTATGCTATCTGTTAAAATTGGTGATCATTGCTATTATGGATTATGTGATATTGGTGCAAGTGTTAGTGCTATTCCATATGAGCTTTACACGGAGATTATGCACGAAATTGATTCTTGTGAACTTGAAGATATTGATGTGGTTATTCAGCTGGCTAATAGAGAAACTATTTCACCAATTGGTATTGTCCGAGATGTGGAAGTTTTATGCGGTAAGATTAAATATCCTGCTGACTTTTTGGTACTTGGTTCTCTTGCTAGTGATTATTGTCCTATTATTTTTGGTAGACCTTTTCTAAATACTTGTGGAGCTATTATAGATTGCAAGAAAGAGAAAATTTTGACTAAATTTGTCTGGTGAATCTTATGAGTTTAACTTCTCTAAATTTACTAAAACTCCTTATAAAGCTGATTTGCCTAGTAATGATTTTAAAATGGAGCAAGTGTGCATCTATTGTTCTTGTTCCTAACAATCCTTTGCAGCAACATTTGGAGGATAGCGAGAGTGAAATTTTTAGGAAAGAAAGAGATGAACTTGAGGAAATTTTTCTTCGCCAACCTATTCTCAAGCATGATTTACCGAGTGGAAGATTTGGGTACAACACCGCCACCAAAGGAAGATACTGTTTTTGATTTAAAGCCTTTACTTGATGATCTTAAATATGCTCATATTGATGATAAGAAAATATATCCTGTTATTATTAGTTCTAAGCTTACAGAGTTTGAAGAAGAAAGATTATTGCAAATATTGAAGAAACACCGAGGAGCTATTGGCTACACTCTTGATGATTTGAAGGGGATTTCTCCATCTATTTGCCAACATGCTATTAATATGGAAGATGATGCAAAGCCTGTTGTTGAACCTCAGCGTCGTCTAATTCCTAAGATGAAGGAAGTGGTAAGGAATGAGGTATTACGACTTCTTGAAGCTGGTATTATATATCCTATTGCTGATAGTAGATGGGTTAGTCCTGTACATTGCGTTCCCAAGAAAGGAGGTATGACTGTTGTGCCTAATGATAATGATGAGCTTATTCCTCAAAGAGTGGTTGTAGGGTATAGAATGTGCATTGATTTTCGAAAAGTTAATAAAGTTACTAAGAAAGACCATTACCCTTTACCATTTATTGATCAAATGCTAGAAAGATTGTCTAAAAATACTCATTTTTGCTTTCTTGATGGTTATTCGGATTTTCACAAATTGCTCGTTAAAGCTAAAGATCAAGAGAAAACCACCTTTACTTGTCCCTATGGAACTTATGCTTATAGACGTATGCCTTTTGGTTTATGTAATGCTCCTGCTACTTTTCAAAGATGCATGTCTGCTATTTTTCATGGTTTTTGTGAAAGTATTGTAGAGGTATTCATGGATGATTTTTCCGTTTATGGGAATTCTTTTGATAGTTGCTTGCGAAACCTTGATAAAGTTTTGCAGAGATGTGAAGAAACTAACCTTGTTCTTAATTGGGAGAAATGCCACTTTATAGTTAATGAAGGAATTGTATTGGGACATAAAATTTCTGAGAGAGGTATTGAAGTTGATAGAGCTAAAGTTGAAGCAATTGAGAAGATGCCCTATCCAAGGGATGTTAAAGGTATTCGTAGTGTTCTTGGTCATGCTGGGGTTTTATAGGAGGTTTATTAAAGATTTCTCCAAGATTTCAAAGCCTCTTACTAATCTTCTTCAAAAAGATGTACCATTTGTTTTTGATGATGATTGTAAGGAAGCTTTTGAAACTCTTAAGAAAGCCTTAACAACTGCTCCTATAGTTGAACCTCCCGATTGGAATTTACCATTTGAAATTATGTGTGATGCTAGTGATTTTGTTGTAGGCGCTGTTCTTGGACAGCGAGTAGATAAAAAACTGAATGTTATTCATTATGCTAGTAAAACTCTTGATGCTGCTCAAAGAAATTATGCTACAACTGAAAAGGAATTATTAGTTGTAGTCTTTGCTTGTGATAAATTTAGATCTTATATCGTTGATTCAAAAGTTACTATTCATACTGATCATGCTGCAATTAGATACCTAATGACAAAGAAAGATGCTAAGCCGAGGCTTATTAGATGGGTACTTCTTTTGCAAGAATTTGATTTACATATTGTAGATAGGAAAGGTGCTGATAATCCTGTTGCTTGATAATTTGTCTAGATTGGAAAATATTGCTTATGATCCTGTTCTCGTTAATGATAGTTTTCCAAATGAACAATTGGCCGTGATAAAGGTGAGCTCGCGAGACAGTCCTTGGTATGCTGATTATGCTAACTTTATTGTTTCCAAGTACTTGCCTCCAACCTTTTCAGCTCAAGCAAAGGAGGAAATTCTTTTATGATTTGAGGCATTATTTCCGGGATGACCCACACTTATATAAAGAAGGAGTGGATGGTATTATGCGAAGATGTGTTCCCGAATATGAACAACAAGAGATATTGAGTAAATGTCATGGCAGTGCTTATGGAGGACATCACGCCGGAGAAAGAACCGCGCAAAAAGTTCTACAATCAGGTTTTTATTGGCCAACTCTCTTCAAGGATGCGAGAAAGTTTATTCTATCTTGTGATGAATGCCAAAGGGTTGGTAATATCTCCAGACGCAATGAAATGCCTATGAATTATACTCTTGTTATTGAACCGTTTGATTGTTGGGGATTTGACTTTATGGGACCTTTTCCGTCTTCGGAAGGTAACACTCATATACTTGTTGCTGTTGATTATGTTACTAAATGGGTAGAAGCCATACCTACAAAAAGTGCTGATGGTGAGACCTCTTTAAAAATGCTTTTAGATATTATTTTTCCTAGATTTGGAGTACCTAGATATATTATGACTCGATGGAGGTTCTCATTTTATTCATGGAGGTTTTAGAAAAACTCTTGCTAAGTATGGTATTAATCATAGAATTGCTTCCGCTTATCACCCTCAAACTAGTGGTCAAGTAGAATTATCAAATAGAGAGATTAAATCTATTTTGCAAAAGACCGTTAATAAAACCAGAAAGAATTGGGCTAGTAAATTGAAGGATGCACTATGGGCTTATAGAACTGCTTATAAAAACCCCATGGGAATGTCACCTTATAAAATGGTTTACGGAAAAGCTTGTCATTTACCTTTAGAGCTAGAACACAAAGCTTATAGGGCTGTTAGAGAATTAAATAAAGATCCTAAACTTGCCTGGTGATAAGAGGTTGCTACAATTAAGTTCTCTAGATGAATGGAGAAGTGAAGCTTATGAAAATGCTAAACTCTTTAAAGAAAAAGTTAAAAAATGGCATGATAGGAGGATCATCAAAAGAGAGTTTAATATTGGGGATAAAGTCCTATTGTATCGGTCTCGTCTCGGATTCTTTGCGTGGAAATTACTCTCGAAATGGGAAGGACCATATGTTGTCGAGGAGGTGTATCGCTCAGGGAGCAATCAAGATTAGTTCTCTCCAAGGCAATGCTACGCAAGTGGTGAATGGACAAAGACTCAAGCATTATATCTCGGGTGATTCTTATAATGTTGATGTTGATATTATTCAAGTGGAAACGCCGGAAGCTTTCATCAAAGGACAAATTGACAGTCCGCCAGAACTCGACTTTGAATAGGTAACAGTACTAGTAATGAAAAGTACGCAATTTACTTTCCGAACAATATTTTCGCTGTTTTTGGAAAATATGAGAAATTACGAGTTCGAAACGGAGTGGAAAGGACGCACGAGGGCGTGGCACCATAGGCCGGCGCGGCCTCAGCTGTGGCCCGCGCCGACCTAGGGTTTAGCCACCCCCTCGCCCCTTTCCGACTCTGGTTCGATCTGGTACTTTCCTTTTGTCGAGAAATTTTTTGCTATATAATCCCCCGGACCCCTGGAGGTCCGTATATCGTGTTTTCGACGTGTTTTGTTTCGAGCTGTTTCTGCCAGGATCTGTTTTTAGTCTAGAAGCACCATGGTCTCCAAGAACAAGGGCAAGGAGTTTCCAGATGAAGAAGATCGAGATCTTGGGTGGAAAGAGGAAGACAAGGACGTCAAGGAAGAGGATGAAGAAGAGGAGGAGGAAGATTCGCGTGCACACCCGCGTGCTACCATTGCAAGCATCAAGGTGGTGGACAACACTTTTAATGCAAACAAGAGCGCAAGAATTCGCACTGGAGGGGCGGTACCACGTCATTATCTAGCTCCGAAAACATCTCCATCAGGCATTCATCGCCCCTTCCACAATCTAATTTTCAATAATCAAATTGAAAGGACTCCCAAGGCAGCATTGCCTAGCCGATGGGATATAGATCGCTCTAACACTGCAGGAGAAAAGGAGCCCGAGGCTGAAGAGTGGGGAAATAACTCCAAGAGCTGGGACTCGCCATTAGACAGACTCTCTAACCGCGTCGAGCACAATTCAGAGATGATTCGCAATCTCATATACAGGATTGACGAGCTTCAGGAGCTTATTGAGAAGCTTGTCAGGAATTCATCACCACCATCTCCTCAGGAGTAATTCATCATCGGTATTGGCATCCCCTTGGTTTGTTCCAAGCTTGGGGGAGTGCCGCGGTATCACATTATCACTACCTTTTACTTTTATTGTCAAGTAGTGTCATATCATGAATAGGGAAGTTATCGTATAAGATGGGTTGCGTTTGGAAGTATCTCTCCTTTAGTTGTCTATGTATCCCTTGGTGTGAGTTATCGATATGGAATATTAATGAGAAGTCTTATCATTTACATATTGCACATCTTATTTTAGTTTGCAATCTCTATGATTCATCTTGTTGTTAGTATTGGTATCACTTTGGGAGCATTGAATAAATCTATTTGGTTTTGGCAAACTTAGCATTGGTCAATAGCAACAACACTTTGAGTTTTAAATAGAAAAGAGAAATACATGTAGATGTTTCATTGTCTTTCTTGTTAGCTCATAGCTTATTATTCTGAAGTTAAGATTGTTTGTGCTTACAAGGAAGATGCATGATTGTTTCTATCATATGTATATTTGTTTGTTTCCCTCGACTCTCATGCTTGCTAATTAACCTTGCTAGCCAAAGACCTATACTGAGAGGGAATACTTCTCGTGCATCCAAACCTTAGCCCAAACCTATGTCATTTGTGTCCACCATACCTACCTACTACATGGTATTTTCTCGCCATTCCAAGTAAATACTTCATGTGCTACCTTTAAACAATTCAAAACTTAGTATCTCTTATTTGTGTCAATGTTTCATAGCTCATGAGGAAGTATGTGGTGTTTTATCTTTCAATCTTGTTGGGCAATTTCCACCAATGGACTAGTGGCTTCATCCGCTTATCCAATAATTTTGCAAAAAGAGCCGGCAATGGGATTCCCGAGTCCCAAATTAATTAAACTAAATAGACACTCCTCCATGGTATGCGATTGATGGACGGCACCCGAAGGATTCGGTTAGCCATGGCTTGTGTAAGCAAAGGTTGGGGGGAGTGTCATCATCATCATAAAGCTAAAATAAAAAGGCACTCCTTCATGGTATGAGATTGTTGGCAGGCACCCGAGGATTCGGTTAGCCATGGTTTGTGAAAGAAAGGTTGGAAGGAGTGCCACACGAAATGAAAATATTATGGGAGCCGCTCTTAGGAGGTTGTCCGGCAAGGGGGTTAGAGTACCCGCTACCAGTCGTTGACAACAACAAACACCTCTCAAAATGTTACTTTTATTATCTCTCGTACGATTTCAAAACCGAAAGAGCTCTAGCACATGATTTAATCCTCGCTTCCTCTCGCGAAGGGCCTGTCTTTTACTTTATGTTGAGTCAAGTAAACCTATTTCTCTCCATCTCAAGCAAGCATTTGAGTAGTTGTGATCAAACCAATATATTGTGATTTGCTACATCATGTCTTTTATTCTTCCTTGTTTAGTACAAGTTTTATCTGAATGAATATAGCTTTGTAAGTTATCAATGATTATGAAGAGACCATTATGATTGAGTATGCAAGTTGTGCCTTATAAACTTTAACATGAGAGCGCTGCTCAATGAGATAAATATAATCTGTTAATTGTTCTCTGACCAAGAACGAAGTTTGCCATCACCAATGATGATTTCTCATGCACCTTTACTTGTGATTACCTTATACTTGTTTCAATATGAGTTATAAGAGGTTGTTTACTATAATGTCCTGTGTGAATGAATATGATGCTTCTTGTCCGTATTTTATTTATCGACTCTTCACTCCATAAACATGTGGTCATGTCTATCGAGTTCGGCTCGCTTGGGGACAAGCGAAGTCTAAGCTTGGGGGAGTTGATACGTCCAATTTGCATCACTATTTTATATCATAATTTGTCTGTTATTCATTGATATATTTCATATTGGGACACAATACTTATGTTATTTCATCTATTTTGCATGTTTCATCATTATTGGAGGATCAAGCACCGGAGCCAGGATTCTGCCGGAAAAAGCACCGTCAGAAGGCAATATTTCGGAAGATCACCTGTGGAAGGAAATTATACCAAAAATCCTATTTTTCAAGATGACGGAGGAAGCCAGAAGGAGGAGCCAGGAGGAGCCAGGGTGGGCCCACACCCTAGGGCGGCGCGGCCCAGGCCCTGGCCGCGCCGCCATGTGGTGTGGAGGGCCCACACCCCCTTTCGCCTCCTTTTCTTCGCGAAATCCTTCGTCCCGAAAACCTAAGCCAGAAGGGGTACCTCACGAAGAGTTACAGCCGCCTCTGCGGGGCGGAGAACACCAGAGAGAAAAGAGCTCTCCGGCGGGCAGGAATCCGCCGGGGAAATTCCCTCCGGGAGGGGGAAATCGACGCCATCGTCACCGATGTCAAGCTGGACATCATCACCATCACCATCATCATCATCTCCACCATCATCACCGCCGTCATCACCGCTGGACACCGTCACCGCCGTAGCAATTTGGGTTTGATCTTGATTGTTTGATAGGGAAACTCTCCCGGTATCGATCTATACTTGTTGTTGATGCTATTGAGTGAAACCATTGAACCAAGTTTATGTTCAGATTGTTATTCATCATCATATCACCTCTGATCATGTTCCATATGATGTCTCGTGAGTAGTTCGTTTAGTTCTTGAGGACATGGGTGAAGTCTAAATGTTAGTAGTGAACTATGGTTGAGTAATATTCAATGGTGTGATATTTAAGTTGTGGTGTTATTCTTCTAGTGGTGTCATGTGAACGTCGACTACATGACACTTCACCATTTATGGGCCTAGGGGAATGCATCTTGTATTCGTTTGCTAATTGCGGGGTTGCCGTGAGTGACAGAAACCTAAACCCCCGTTGGTATATCGATGCAGGAGGGATCGCAGGATCTCGCAGTTTAAGGCTGTGGTTAGATTTATTCTTAATTACTTTCTTGTAGTTGCGGATGCTTGCAAGGGGTATAATCACAAGTATGTATTAGTCCTAGGAAGGGCGGTACATTAGCATAGGTTCACCCACACAACACTTATCATAACAATGAAGATTATTTAGCCGTATGAAGCGAAAGCACTAGACTAAAATCCCATGTGTCCTCGAGAACGTTTTGTCATTATAAGTAAACAAACCGGCTTGTCCTTTGTGCTACAAAGGATTGGGCAACTCGCTGCAATTATTTCTCTCGCATTTTACTTACTCGTACTTATTTCATCTGTTACATCAAAACCCCCCGAATACTTGTCTGTGAGCATTTACAGTGAAACCTTCATCGAAACTGCTTGTCAACACCTTCTGCTCCTCGTTGGGATCGACATTCTTACTTATCGAAGATACTACGATACACCCCCTATACTTGTGGGTCATCAAGGCCCAACACTGTCTACAAGAATAGAAGCACCCGTAGACATCAGGGTGGCGTGCCCCCCTGGCTGGGCACACCACCAGGTCTATTTTGGCCCTCATGGTTCATCTCATATGATCCAAGTGCTCCAGATGCTTCTCTTGCTGAAATATTGACAACCCCGGAATACTATTCTAGTTCAATTTGTCTTTGTTTAGGTTGTTGAAAGTTAGAAATACATAAAACAGGTTTTTCCTGCCCTGCAGAGTTATAACCAAAATAAAGGGGATCATTGGTAAATCCCAAAAAATCAATATAAAACATAGATATACCATCATATATGTTGCAAATATGTGGAAATATGTATCAAAAACTACAAAGTTCATGCATGCATTTTACATGCATCAGCTGGTAAAAAGATGGGATGTATCTAGCCGTGCCATGGGTCCTAGTTGTGGCCTCGTGGCCTTCCCCGTTGACTTCTTATGCCCATGGTCTCCGTTCTGAATAAAAACATTCGTGGAATTTGTCCTTGATTTATTTACGTCCCCGGAGATCCCTAAAAGATAGAAATACAAAAAGGGGGGTTTTTAGCTTCCCAAGAATTAAGTACCAAAATAAGGGACTTAGAGAGAATATTCTCTCCATATCCACATATCTAGAGAAGTAAATAGGTTGGAGCAGATAATATTCTCTTCATATCATTAATTGTATGTTATTTCCATATTTTGAACAGAGAGGATAATGATTATAGCAAAATACAGATTTAGAGAGGAAGTGCAGAGAACTTGCATTCCCAGATAAGATGCTTAAATGTTTCACTTGTATTCTAGTAAATTTATGTGTTTTCCTCCTCAGAGAGTGGATTTGGTGAGCACGGGGGTACGTGAGCACCCCCTAGATACCGTTGGATTGCCTTTGAGATTCTGCCATCCCACTTTCTGAACTAACGGCAACTTACGGTGTTAAAGCGAATCTTTTTTCGTTGTCTGTTGTTGCCATCCCACAGAAACGCTCGAGCTGGACTGCTCCTGGCCGCGAGCTGCCAACAATCCGTGACTCAGACTCAGGCAAACAGCAAGCCACAAATCGAAATATGGGGGCAGCAGGGCTGGCGGCGCTCTCTGAGAATCCCAAATCGAGACCATGCGCCGCTCCGCCGCGCACCTCCACAAATCCCCCCAATCCGGTCGGCACCTTCACAACCCACCTGAGTGCCAGGTCCTGCCTAGCTCGCCCGCCCGCATGGCGGCGCCCGCTCCTCGAAGGGCAGCCACGGTGGCCCAAATCGGGTCAACGGGCTCAAGCTCCTGGTGGTACAGCCCAGGCGCTTGATGGCGGCTATCTCCGGTGGCGTCAGGTTCGCTGAACGAGCAGGAAGAGGTGATGCCGGGGGGCCTCACTGTGGGCGTCGTCATCTCCTCCTGGTGGTACAGCCCAGGCGCAAGAATCACCGCGGGCTCGATGGAGGCGACGGAGACCTGGGCCCCCGCGCGGCGCAGCACGTCGACGATGACCGCGGCCTCCATCGGCTAGACCGGCGGCGGTCGGCGGCTAGACTGTGGGGCGGCGGTCGGCGGTCGGCGGCCAGCGGGAGTGGCGCTCGTGGACGGAGCGAGTAGGTTGGGGGCGTCGAATCCTCTCGTTCCATCCGCATCCCAACTCCCTCGTGGGACGCCCTCCACCGGCGCGAGGCCGCCGCGCCCACCCTGCAAATCCCTCACCGATGAGAAGCTCGCGCACCGGCCTAGCTCCTCCTGCCCAGACGGGAGGCCGCGCGGCGCCCCTGCTCCTCCTGCATCGGGCGAGGGGCGCGACCGATTGGAGAGCAGCGACGGGGGAGCAATCCCGTCCCTGGCCCTCGCCGCCGTTGACCGCCCGCGAGCGCGAGATGGGGACGAGTCGCGCGGGGGACGGCCAGATTGGATGGCGGCGCCGCCGCTTGGGACGACCCCCGCTCGATTTCCCACGCTGGTGAGATCGGCGGCCTCCCCAGCGCGCCCGTGCTGCAACAGCGGTCGATGTCGACGGTGGTCAGCGACCACAGCGGTCGAGGTCGACGGTGGCCCGTCCTCCGCCGCCGTGTGTGGCTGCCCGTCCACGGCCGGCACGGCGCTGCCTCGTGCGGGCCGCTTTCTCCCAACGATTTTTCTTCTGGATCCAAGCTCAATCGTTCTTGGTCAGGCATAGCGGAGGTCCAAATCTTGCCAACAGGAGCTCGAGGGGCGGATACGGTGGCCCAAATCGAGTCAACGGCTCAAGCTCGAGCTGGCAGACATGGTTAGCGGTGTTGCGATCTGTTCATAGTATGAAACTGATTCATTATGAATATGAGCTCTTGTTTATCATTTGATTCTTTTCTAGATCTCGAAACATGTACTAAGACCCACGACGAGATCAGCGTGGTTCTCATATCCTACTTTGCGCCGATTTTTTTTTTGGGTTTGTTGTTGAATCGAAGGTGAGAGGGCTAACGGATAGTAAACGGTGTTAGACACGTGGCAGCCAATCAGGGGGTGCTCACGTACCTCCCTGTTCACCGAGTTTCATTCCTTCCTCCTCATGCATTTTTTATTCATAGTGTGCATAGAATACTTTACCATCTATTTTTTCCAATTGATGAATTAAAATTCGTTCCAATCATACACTTGAAGTTCAGTTTGTACTAAAGAACTTTATTGAATAATAAATGCCAACAATTGTTTACTTATATGCTTACATAATCATGCACTAGAAACATCTATTAAGATATGTGTTTAACCATATATTTTAGGGTTATCTACTTTTTTTTGACATAATGGGGTTATCTACTTGATATTTGAGAATAATAAATGTACAAGGACACACCCACCCCCTCCCTCCCAGAGAGGCACACAATATAAATTGTTTAGTTTATGCAGTTGTATAAACAATTTGAAAGTATTTACAAAAAGTTGTTTAACTTTAGCACAAACAACCGCCCCTCTCCCACAGACAAGCACAGTCTCAATTGTATAGTTCCCACAATTGTATAAGTTCTGCAGAAATATTATTCTGCAATGATGAATATTACAATTTTATAGAAAAGAACATTGTGAGTAATATTTGTCAGTGAAATTACAAGGTCAAATATGCCAAGTAAGTGAAATTATACCCGATAAGACCACAACATGGTAAAAACACCTTAGAAATATATGAGTTTAGTATAAATTAAATGTACATTTGTTTGCCTCGAGACGATGCGAGGTGTCAACACGGTGAATTGGGTCGCCATTATCGGGTCGTCGGCAGGGTGTGGATGATAAACGGGATTTGACAAAGAAGAGACACCTCGTGTTGCATATGTATGACACAATCGCTGAGCTCGCAACAGTGTCCATTGAGGAGGAATATGATCAGAACCTCTCCATGTCAATTGTAGAGCCCTAGATAGGTTGTTGTGCAAAGAAATGATTATTTTCGAAGATTCCAACAACTATCGTTGGAGCCAGATAAAGTGTCATATATATCATCTTTCCAATCTTGATCCAGTGATTTTGACTTATCTAAAACTAAGGTGATGGCTTCTAATTTTCATCCTGATGAGAAAGAAGGCATGCAGGAGCGGAAGGCTCGATGCATACATGCGCTCTCTCGTGTTCATGATCGATGGACATGTATGTCGTAACGTAGAATATTTTGAAAACATGCGTGATACTTATGGGGAAATTGCATACACTCCTCACGTAGTTGCATTATATTGTAGAATGTTTATCTATGATCCAACTGAAATGATGGGTATGGTTGACTCGAGGGGATGAATAGGTGACTACCTAATTTTATTATCTTAGTATTATCGAAAACCCATAATCGTAGGTTGTCTAGATATTTAAATAGATAGACAACCTATGTGGCAAACACACGACAAGCATACAAGATACATACAACAAGTAAGTAGGAGTAATTATGATTTTATTACAAATTGCTTCTCGGATGCAAACCATACTTGCATGTTGGCAGAAATGATAAACGCCGGGAAAGGCATATTCGCCAGGGTAATTAAATGACACTTGTATATACACTCAGCTCGTACATTCAAATTTTACTAGCTAAAACAACTACACTGGCGGCAACGCCTCATCCGACGACGACGCTGGCTCCTCTTCCGGTTCGAAGGCTTTTGCCGTCTCCGTCGTCGGCGGCGGCGAGATCACGCACCGGCACATCGGACACGTCCTGTGCGAGTGCAGCCACATGTCGATGCACTCCACGTGGAAGACATGCTTGCAAGCCGGCAGCTGCCGCACCATCTCGCCGCCGTGCACGCCCTCCAGGCAGACCGGGCACACCACCACGCAGCTCGAGGCCGCCTCCTCGTCGTCGCTGTCAATGCCAGCGCTGTCGCGTTTCTCCAGCGGGCACACAAACGCGAACGCCGGTGGCGCGTCCGTGGGCGTGTACGCGCACCCGCCTGATGATCTGACAGTCATAGTGTGCACCGCGCTCCCCGGCCTTCCCGTGCGGCGGCCGCGAATCCACGACGTCCTGGGCGCGAAGCAGCCAAGGACGACAAGCAGCAGCGCGAACGTGGCGGCGAAGGTGCCGGCCTTGAGGGCGCTGGAGGTGGCGGCGAGCACGCAGCAGAACAGCAGGATGGACACGCAGGCGACGGCGATGCCGAAGAAGGCGCGGGGCCTGGCGACGCCGTCGTCGCCGCTGTCGGCGTCGAGGGAGCGGGAGCTCGCCGAGAGCCTCGGGTAAAGGTTGAGCATAATCAGATGAGAGTAGAGGTCTATGCTAGAGTGTGATGAGTCGTAGGTGATTGCTTGCTGCGAGGCTCGATCGTTAGCTTGATCAGGAAGGAGTTCAGGATGCGATGCTGCCACCAACGTTTTCGCGGCAATATAAAGTGTTCGACGGGCTCGATGATTTGGCGTCACGCTGCTGCCGTAGTCTGAATTTTTTAAGGAAGAAACCGATGGACTAATGGACTGATGATCTTCGTGGACTCTTTTGGTTCCTGCCTCACGGCAGATAGAAAATTGTGCGGTACGTGCTGCCTTGACAGGGACGGAGCCAGCAGGGGGCTGGCTGGGGCCATGGCCCCCCTCATGGTAATTTTTTTTGTTAAAAAACCTTGGTTAGTCTATACATTTGACCTGCAAGTTGCGTAAATTTACATATATGGCCCCCTTCAATAAATTTTACATGCAATTGGCCCTCCTTGTGTTACTTTTCTGGCTCCGTCCCTGTGCCTTGACGTGTTGACTCCGTGGTGTCGAGACGTACGGCAACTGCAGAACTGGCAGGGCTCAATTGCCTAATCAAGTGTGGTAGCATGAGACATATCTGGCGTTCAAACGAGTATGGACTTTTGTAGCTCGGGTTACATGGAATGGAACCCTTTTTTTGAACCTCTGAAAATTCAGATTTATACATTTCAAAAAAAAATGAAAAAAATGCCATGATGTAAAAAATATTGAAATCTACCAGTGTGTAAATATTTCGAAAGAAATATGTTGTATTTTGGACTCGGCAAAAATGACAAATCTTGATTTCATCATTGATGAAAAGGAATGGACAGGTACATTAATCTCTTGATCTTGTCTACTGTGAGATTTTGTCATTGATACTGAGAGCTCAATACAATATATTCCGTTCTGAAAATTTACACACTGATAGAATACGACATGTCTATGTCCTGGTATTTTTTTCATAATTTTTTGAAACTTTAAAATAAATAAAAAATTGAAGTTTAAAAAAGAAAAGAAAAACCGGGCTACACGTAGCCCGGGCTACAATTGGGGTTTCTGGCATTCAAACTGCATTTCTAGAGAGTTTGAAACCTCTTCTTGTGTGTTTGGAATTAAGATGCCTTTTCCTTAAACAATTCATCACTCTAGTAAAGAGCTGAACGGATAGGAGAAAACTAATTTTTTTTAGAAACACAGTACAAACGCAGACGCTCACATACACGCGCATACATTCACCCCTATGAACGCACACACGCACACTCTACCCCTATGAGCACCTCCGGAATACTGAGCCAGCGGATTGGATCTTGAAATTAACGAAGTCACCACAGGCGCCTCGCTGTCGACGGGAACGTCGCCTCCCACTGAATGAATATTCCGCCTTTATGAGACACACAGATGTCAAACCTGGGGTTTGAACTCTGGTGGGTTGGGGGTACAACCATCATCCTAACCACCCAACCTCAGGTTGGTTCTCAGGAGAAAACTAACTGAAATAGCTGTAGTGTATAGGCCAAACCTGCATATTGAAAGAAAGATTTCGGAGGGACATGCAGGCACTCCAACAGGTGTCGATTACCCTAAGGCCTGAACGAATTCCGGTTAGACACACTTTTCACAAAACAGTCTATTTCAGTGATGCTCCAATGTCGGACACCAAGACTAAAGACGAGCTCGAGAGAACCACTTACCAAAAAGAGGAAAACTACACCTACGAGCTAATTTTTAATTTTTACGGAAAAAAATTTACGGGCGTGTGAAAAAAAATGCCTCGCATTTACAACCCAAAAATCAGGATAGGAAGCAACGAATAAACCAACCATCTGTTACCACGTTTGTCCGTGTGATTTTTCCATAAGGTGGAATCCGTAAGTCCAGATTTTCCCTAGCAAAAGAACAATGCTAACGACTTAGAGACATATGGGGGAAAACGTCTCACGTTTACAGCCCTAAAATTAAGGAAGGAGCCAACAAATAAACCAACCATCTGTTAGGTCTCCGTTCCTATGATTTTCCAGGTGGAATACCTCGACAGACCGCCACCAACATAATCGGTGATGCCTGACAACCGTCCACTTTCCATCTGCGAGAGAAAAAACTACTGGCCCAATGGTAGACCATAATCTTTACTATTAAATGGGAGTTGGTCGTTTGACACTCAACGTACTTTGGTGGTCGTCATTGAAAGAATCTGAACCGTTCAATCTACATCTGATGGTCGCGATAGGTCGTAGTAATCTTTAGTTTAGCTAATTAGGCTTCTCTGCCACCGATAAGTAAAAATACCGGTTGAAACACCACCAGCCAACGCTCGACCCATCATCCCCCGACCTCCTTCCACGAAGAAAATCCTCCAACCTCCTCCCATGAAACCCTAGCACACAATCCCGCCACCCCTCCCGCCGCCTCCTAGCGCACTAACATTTCTCCAGCCTCCTCCTAGCGCACTACCAGGCGGCTGTCTTCTCTGTTGTCCTTCGATGCCCCGCTCAAGACATGGTCGTGCGATCTCGCAGCGCAGCCGCCGGAATCGACGCGTCACCGCCAAAATCGAGCCCGCAGTTGTCCGAATCGAGGTCCCCACCGGTCTCACTCTCGCTGCCGCATCTAGGACAAGCTGTACCTCTCCGTCAGGAACAGGACCTACGACAGGAGCTCCTCCCGCACCATATCCTGCGGCCGGAATCAGTGCTCGCAGCCGCCCAGTTGAGGTCGCGCCGTACCATCCGCCACCAACAGGACTTGCGAGAGGAACTTATCCCGCACTAACAAGTTCAGGATGAGCTTGATTGCTCACATCAAGGGATGCCCCCGTTGTGTTCTTTACCATGTCTACATATACAAACTGCTATTTTAATTTTGTTCAATGTCAATAACCTCAGTGTTCTACACTACTTTTTTTTAGTGCTACTATGTTTTCATGGCATGGTTGTTTATGTGAGGCTTGACAAACAAAGATGAAATAATTATGGGATGAGATCACTAATCATGATCATGATGCAGGTGTCACAAGTTGTAGAAAAGGATGCAGATCCATGTCCCGAAGTATCTGCGAGTCTCTTGGTTCTTCTATCTATGCTCACTATCTAAGCTTGCATTGTTACCAATTCAGATCAAAGAAATCTGGCTAACAGTACATAGATTTAGTTTAATTACAGGAAAATGTTCTATAATTGACACGCTATTTAGCTCTTAACGTTGCATGTGTTTTCCAATGGCAGATGGCACTTGCTGTGAGCACACTGTAGTTACAAAAATTGATATTTAATTTCAGATAGTGCATGGTTGCAGATTCTGACCCACGTGAGCAGCTCTAGAAGAATAATTGTATGGCGGTAAAGCTTTTATTTGTATCTGCAAAGTGAGACCATATCTTTGGTTTGGTACCATAAGAATCGGGTAACTCCTTGACCGGCTCTAACAGGAATTTTTAGCTTCCTTTTATCATGGTAGGATTTGGAACTATGGTTCAGGAGGATCAGCAGCTAATGGTGAATCAGCCTGCGAGCCCTGCATGAAGAAGGTCATCCGACAAAAGGGCATAGATAGGTAGATAGCCAATGATGCCAGGAGACTGTATGTCTGTCCAACTTTGGAAGAGAAGAAATTGTTCGCATAAATTAATACAATGGCTTTTCTGGGGAATGATTTGATGCAACAAAGTGATGAAAAACTATATTTTCCTCTTTGTAGGGATGACTGATCAGATGACTATGGAAACCAACCTTAAAGGGCTTTCATAGTTATTATTTTACATGTTAAGGTGTGCTTCTGAAGCTGACCCTGATCAGCAAGCTGATGAGAAAACCATAACGTAAGTATGTTAAGATGCTGTATCAATGTTTGGCTTTCATATTCAATGATTTTCTCATTGTTCATTGTTGTTTGATAAAAACCTCTCATGGCTTGTTATAGTGACAATGTTGTTGAAGAACCTAGCAAACAGGGGGCCAAGAAAAAGTGAAAACTAGCCACAAACTACTAATGTTTTGAAGTCAGATAGAGACATCCCAAACACGTACTTTTGGCAATAGTCTGATCATTTAGACAGCGGTGTTGGGCAAACCAGACGGTAAAAAGGTTGTCCCTACGAAAAAGGTAAAGAATTTTGAGGTTGCGCCATTCAGGAGAATTTGTTATGCTCTGATTATATGTACATTTTGGACTGTTACTGACAACTAAATCCATCCCTCGGTTGCTTATTGATTGATCTGGTTGCACAAATGCATGTGATTATTCAGGTCAGGTTTGCCATGTGTTCTCTTTGATACCAGTGTTAAGTGCCAAAAAAAAATTCTCTCTTTTAGCTTCTAAACCCGTGAACCAGGAAAATATTCTTTATTATTTTTCTCACGATCAATGAAGACGCAGGATGGCTCAACCATGGCAGCACATGTGTTTGCACGAGGTGCGGCAATATTGACTCATATTTTAAACCTAATGGTTCTCCTTTTCAATATGTTGTGAGTAATATGTATTTAGTTAATTACAATTATAATAATTGGAGGTGGAGGCTAATTCTTGACTTTGATTCACATGTACGTATGTCCCGTCATTCAACATGAATATATTATTTTCAGGAGGTAAAAATTTGGCAAAGGATGATGACAATCCCCACATCAGGTGTTCTGAACTTTTCTTCTTAGAATCAAGTAGATAACGTGGTCTTGGTTTATGCTTACTACTTGCCAAACTTACTTAATGCTCAATATTTCTTGTCAGAACCTGCCCTTATTCACATTGCCCCAATCTCTGACCTTAGCTGAAAGGAAATGACTACAAGAAGCACTTGCGTAACCCATATAGCTGAAAGGAAATAACTACAAGAGTCATTGTTAGTCCATGATTATTATTTTTTCACCAGAAACCAAATGTTCTCTCTAAAAGACTCAGTGAGTTCAATACTTTAGATGCTCAAACTTGAACTATGTGAGATTAAAATAAGCGAAAATAGGGAAACAATGATTCATAAATTAATCAGACATGCAATTTCTAAAGTGTTAATCCTTTGCTTGCTTGGTTGATAAAATCTGTGGCATCCTTCATAAGTGGGTTCTTGAATTGGTAGCAACAATAATTAATATGGTGGCATATGCCAAATTATATATGATGTTCATAAGTTCAGTACTGTCTTAGGTAAAGTGAATAGATAACATGTCTTTGCTTGATTTAATCTTATTGTTCTTGTAATGCCACTGCAATCTATGCCAGTAGGATAACTAGAAATGTCGGTACTGAAGAACATCAATTTACCGAACATTGTTGGAAATAAGGAGAAATATCAGAGAGTCTGCAAATTAATGTGTAGAGGATCTTTTTAACATATTATTTCCGCATCCAAGTGATGAGATGGATTATGGAAGACTGGAGCCAGTGGAGATGAATTGCCAGTGTTTGTGTATTGTCTGATGAAGTCAGTCTTGGCTAGAGTGAATTGATGATTTGATTCATGGAATCATTAGTTAATGTTTCCTAATGAGCATTTCTTGTGTTAACCGGACATTGTGCTTGTGACAATGTAGTATGGCATACATAATTTGCTTTAATGAAGGTTCTCTGTAAGACTGATTTGGTGCTTGTTTAGTTCCGTCAGTTAGCAGTGTCGTTTTTTATTCAATTATGAAAATATTTCAGGAACTATTAGTTCAATGTCACCCTTCCCTGCATTATTCTCTTTTCCTACATCTTACACTAGGAACTATTTTTACCTGCTGCACAAATTGCTATTTGAGCAGTGATGGCGTATTAGTTAACAAAGCCCCACAATTTGAATGCCCGTGATTAATGTGGTTGTTTCCCACTGTTGTATTCGTGTTTGAATCCGATGGTGGATTTATGCTAAGCTTGTTTGTGAATTTAGAAGAAACTAACATGAAGTTTATCTTTTACTTTACCATGGTGGTCCATGTTTTTGTAGAATTCGACCATGTCACACTTGCAACTTCTTCTCTTGCGAAACTTCACGCTACCACAACACACGATGGAAAAAACAAAGTTTTTGTTAAGGTACCAATAGTTATAAGAAAATACTGAAGTTAGTGTCGAATTTACTTATGTTTACTTTGAACTTTTACATTATGACAACAGAGTTTGTACTCTTTCACTATTTGACAAATATCTTGACTTACATGTTCAACATGACCACTTGACAGATATCTCCATAATAGATATCACCACCTCAAAATCTTGTAGTCTGATACTCTTGGTCGAGTTAGTTATGATAGAGAAACCTTCTCAGAAATCATTAGCTAGGTCAAGCATGATATTGATGTTTCCATCTTGTTTAATTGCACATGTTTCCTGTGTATACTTAGCACTGAGGAGCTCGATGCCACAGGCATACCTAGGAACAAGCCTTAAGGCCGCGGCCGCCTCTGCTGGCCAAAGAGGAGCAACTGGAGGGAAAGAAGATTAATAAGAGGAGCTACTTCATAGGCAGGTACAAAGGAAGATGGCATCGTCGAGATCCGGGCCTTCAGTGGGCGTTAGTTTCATAATTCGGGCTCAGCTTTCATAGGGATGGGGATAGAAGTGCACGCGAAGCGTTCAGTGGACACTATTGGAAAAAGATTACAAATGCCATACTACATTGCAAGTTTATCTGAATTTAGATGTATTTAGAGTTCTAGACACTCTTTATTGTATAGATACATCTGAATTTAACCAAATCTCTGTATCCTTGTATATATAGGAGAGGGTGTCTTTTCCAATATTCTAAAGTGGCTACACCAATCTTAAAGCAATAATGTATGTCCATGAAATATGGAGTGTGGGATGCGGAAACATATAATGATGAGCATTTATCTATAAGAATGTGTTTAGTTATTTTACTTCTTACATTATGATCTTGTGGAACGGTAAAAAAGTGGTTTATCCAATATGCATTGTCGGTATCTACGTTCCACTCTTTTATTTTTTCCACGAGAAGTAATTTATTTTTTCCACGAGAAGTAAATGCTAATGACAAGTATTGTTGTGCAGCTCAGGATTTTTCTTCTTTTGGTACGGCTTGCAAAAGGACCATAAAAACAAAGCAGAAGAACATATTCCTAACATTATACGATGGTTTTCTAATATAAAATAATTAGTCGACTGCTTATTTTATATTTAAAACGATGTCAATTATAGTGGTTGTCAAAACATACTTCAGATGGGTAGGATTTTATGAGCTTTAAAAATATCTTGTGGCTATATTTTTTATACACGATAATTTTTGACATCTATTGTATTGACATATCGCGTGAAAAAAGTAGGAGCCGTAGCAACGCACGGGCATTCAACTAGTAAGGTTTTGGTTACCAAATTGGTACTTTTGTGAGGGAGGTCTGATCTTTCGGTTACCATGTTTAAAGTGAAATCTCGATATTTTACTGGATAAATTTAAACACTAACTTTTTAAAAAATTCAAATTCAAATTACTAGGTGTTTTTTGTAATTTTGGTACCCACTTGAAAAATAATAGAACATTACAAAGTCGCATTTAGGCCAGGCCGTATGCACCGGAAACTCGGTTATCCAACAAATTTGTTCATGACCAAAATTTTCAAAGTCCATTATCTACTCATTTGTTCACTAGGGTATATATATCTGATCTCCAGCAACTTGTGAAGCCTATAGTTCAGAAACCTGCTCAACCGGCCGCAACAGGGTCGGGAAGCTGGCTAGCTCCACTTTCTGGCTTTTGCAAGATCACTATCGATGGAGTTATGTCTCGTACAAGCTATCAAGGTGCAGTTGGTGCTATCTATCGAAACCAAGAAGGCATATTCATGGGTGCAGCTGCGATAGTTTTTCCTGGCGGTTTAGACCCAAATGTTCTTGAAACTTTGTCTTGTATGGAGGCTCTAGCTCAAGCCGAGGACTTGGATGTGCGTCAGGCTGGTTCTCCTCAGGCCACAAGATTATTTGTGGTTGCTTCATCAGATGTGTCTGCATCTTCATGATTTGCTGCATATTCTGCTCATGTAGCTTCTGCTACCTCAGCTCCTGCACGTCCGTGTACACGGTCTCAACATGGCATTGTTTAGCCAAAGATCATTACAGATGGCCGCGTCAGGTATGACCGGCTTCGGTTTGGCAATTTTTGCAGTACGGGGGAGCCTACTAGTGTCAGTGAAGCGCTCTCGGATCCTCAGTGGAAGGTTGCTATGGATGAAGAGTACTATGCTTTGCTAAGAAACAACACCTGGAGTCTTGAGCCTAGCTCTCACGGCAGGAATGTTATTGACTGCAAATGGGTGTATAAAGTCAAGAAGAAAGCAGATGGTACTGTTGATCGCTACAAAGCTCGTTTGGTGGCTAAGGGGTTTAAACATCGTTATGGTATTGATTATGAGGATACTTTCAGTCATGTTGTTAAGGCAGCGACTATACGTTTGGTTCTTTCTCTTGCTGTCTCCCGAGGATGGCATCTTCGTCAGCTAGATGTGAAGTACGCTTTTTTGCATGGTGTTCTACAAGAAGAGGTCTATATGCGTCAGCCTTCTGGATATGAGGAGCCCACTCATAGGAATTATATTTGCAAACTGCGGAAAGCTCTATATGGTCTCAAACAAGCACCCTGGGCATGGTATTCTCGTCTTAGTACTAAACTTTAGGCTATTGGTTTTTCTGCATCCAAAGCTGATACTTCTCTGTTCTTCTACAACAAAGGGGGGTAACTATATTTATGCTCATTTATGTTGATGACATTGTTGTTGCTAGTTCGTCAGAGGATGCATTGCTTCATGATCTTGGTCTTGACTTTGCTCTCAAGGATCTGAATGACTTGCATTATTTCCTTGGTATTGAGGTAAAGAAGGTACATGATGGTATCATACTTTCTCAAGAAAAATATGCCAATGATCTACTGAAACGGGTGAATATGGAAATATGCAAGACTGTTGATACTCCTCTTTCGGTTTCTAAAAAACTGTCTGTAGTGGATGGTGAGCCTTTGAGTAGTGAGGATTCTACTCGCTATAGGAGTATTGTTGGAGATTTGCAGTATATTACTCTAACTAGGCCGGATATTTCATTCTCTGTGAACAAGGTGTGCCAGTTCATGCATTCACCTACAACAGTGTATTGGCCAGTTGTGAAGCGTATCTTGCGTTACTTGCGAGGTACAATCTCTCTTGATTTAAAATTGAGCAAGTCCTCCTCTGTTTTGGTCTGTGCATTTTCTGATGCTGACTGGGCTGGTTGTCCGGATGATAGAAGATCTAATTTGATCTCATGGAGTGCAAGAAAGCAGGCAACAGTTTCTCGCTCCAGTACAGAGGCAGAGTATAAGGTTTTGGCGAATGCTACAGCCGAAGTTATTTGGGTACAGACCTTGCTTGCAGAACTGGGAGTACCTCAGCCTCGTGCTGCACGTTTGTGGTGTGATAATATTGGTGCCACATATTTGTCTGCTAACCCAGTATTCCATGCTAGGATCAAGCATATTGAGGTGGATTATGACTTTGTTCGTGAAAGAGTTGTAGGATAACGTTGCATAGAAAACAAAAATTTTCCTACCGCGAACACGCAATCCAAGCCAAGATGCAATCTAGAAGACGGTAGCAACGAGGGGGTATCGAGTCTCACC
Source organism: Lolium rigidum (assembly GCF_022539505.1). Classification (NCBI taxonomy): domain Eukaryota; kingdom Viridiplantae; phylum Streptophyta; class Magnoliopsida; order Poales; family Poaceae; genus Lolium; species Lolium rigidum. The sequence goes on from NC_061508.1 coordinate 282,676,351, forward strand.
CTTGAAGAGATTCCAAAGCCTACAAGATGAGGCTCTTGTTGCTGCGGTAGACGTTCACTTGCCGCTTGCAAAAGCGCGTAGAAGATCTTGATCACGATCGGTTCCGGCGCCACGAACGGGCAGCACCTCCGTACTCGGTCACACGTTCGGTTGTTGATGAAGACGACGTCCACCTCCCCGTTCCAGCGGGCAGCGGAAGTAATAGCTCCTCTTGAATCCGACAGCACGACGGCGTGGTGTCGGTGGCGGTGGAGAATCCCGGCGGAGCTTCGCTAAGCGTGCGGGGAAGAAGGAGGAGTGGGGCGGCTAGGGTTTGGGGAGAGGGGGTGGCCGGCCTCCAAGGGGTGCGGCCAAGGTGGTGGCTTTGGTGTGGCCGGCCCCCTCCCCTATGCCCCTCATTATATAGGTGGAACCCAAGTGTTGGTGTCCAAGTCTTCGAATAAGACCCGAAACCAAAACCTTCCATAGGAGGGGGCAATCCTAGCCCAACTAGGACTCCCACCCAAAGGTGGGATTCCCACCTCCCATGTGGGGGTGGCCGGCCCCCTATGGTGGAGTCCACTTGGGACTCCACCCCATCTAGGGCTGGCCGGCCATGGAGGTGGAGTCCCTTGTGGACTCCACCTTCCTTGGTGGTTTCTTCCGGACTTTTCTAGAACCTTCTAGAACCTTCCATAGAACTTTCCGCGACATTTTATTCACATAAAATGACATCCTATATATGAATCTTATTCTCCGGACCATTCCGAACTCCTCGTGATGTCCGGGATCACATCCGGGACTTCGAACAAATATTCCAACTCCATTCCATATTCAAGAACTACCATTTCAACATCCAACTTTAAGTGTGTCACCCTACGGTTCGAGAACTATGCGGACATGGTTGAGTACTCACTCCGACCAATAACCAATAGCGGGATCCGGAGATCCATAATGGCTCCCACATATTCAACGATGACTTTAGTGATCGAATGAACCATTCACATATATTACCAATTCCCTTTGTCTCGCGATATTTTACTTGTCCGAGGTTTGATCTTCGGTATCACTCTATACCTTGTTCAACCTCGTCTCCGACAAATACTCTTTACTCGTACCGTGGTATGTGGTCTCTTATGAACTCATTCATATGCTTGCAAGACATTAGACGACATTCCACCGAGAGGGCCCAGAGTATATCTATCCGTCATCGGGATGGACAAATCCCATCGTTGATCCATATGCCTCAACTCATACTTTCCGGATACTTAATCCCACCTTTATAGCCACCCATTTACGCAGTGGTGTTTGGTGTAATCAAAGTACCTTTCCGGTATAAGTGATTTACATGATCTCATGGTCATAAGGACTAGGTAACTATGTATCGAAAGCTTATAGCAAATAACTTAATGACGAGATCTTATGCTACGCTTAATTGGGTGTGTCCATTACATCATTCATATAATGATATAACCTTGTTATTAATAACATCCAATGTTCATGATTATGAAACTAATCATCCATTAATCAACAAGCTAGTTTAAGAGGCATACTAGGGACTTCTTGTTGTCTACATATCACACATGTACTAATGTTTCTGTTAATACAATTCTAGCATGATATATAAACATTTATCATAAACATAAAGATATAAATAATAACCACTTTATTATTGCCTCTAGGGCATATCTCCTTCGAGTCTCCCACTTGCACTAGAGTCAATAATCTAGATTACATTGTAATATACCTAACACCCATGGTATTCGGTGTTGGTCATGCTTTGCCCTAGGGAGAGCTTTAGTCAACGGATCTGCTACATTCAGATCAGTGTGTACTTTGCAAATCTTTACTTCTCCATCTTCGATGTACTCGCGAATCGAGTGGTAACGCAGCTTGATATGCTTCAGCCTCTTGTGTGACCTCGGCTCTTGTGCATTGGCGATGGCACCCATGTTATCACAGTAAATGATTAATGGGTCCAATGCACTAGGAACCACACCGAGCTCTACAATGAACCTCTTCATCCATACCGCTTCTGATGAAGCCTCTGAAGCCGCTATGTACTCCGATTCTGTTGAAGACTTCGCCACCGTGCACTCGCTTCGAGCTTGCCCGGCTTCTATGCAGCACCATTCAATATAAACACGTACCCGGATTGTGACTTAGAGTCATCGGGATCGTTGTTCCAACTTGCATCGGTGTAACTTGTTACAACGAGCTCTTGGTCACCTCCATAACAAAGAAACATATCCTTAGTTCTTTTCAAGTACTTCAGGATATTCTTGACCGCTGTCCAGTGTTCCATTCCTGGATCACTTTGATATCTGCTAGTCAAACTAACGAGCATGCGCTATATCCGGTCTTGTACATAGCATGGCATACATAATAGAGCCTATCGCCGAAGCATAGGGGATCTGATTCATCCTTTCTCTTTCTTCTGCCGTAGCCGGTCCTTGAGTCTTACTCAAGACCTTGCCCGGTAACATAGGTAAAAACCCTTTCTTACTTTCGTCCATTCTAAACTTCTTTAGAATCTTGTCCAGGTATGTACTCGTGATAGCCCTATTAGGCGTCTTGATCTATCTCTATAAATCTTGATGCCTAATATATACGATGCTTCACCAAGGTCTTTCATTGAAAAACTGTTATTCAAATAACCTTTTACATCTGCTTAATAGTTCTATATCATTCCCGATCAATAATATGTCATCTACATATAATATCAGGAATGCTACGGAGCTCCCACTCACTTTCTTGTAAATACAGGCCTCTCCATGACACTCGTATAAACCCGAAGTCTTTGATCACCTTATCAAAGCGTCGGTTCCAACTTCTCGATGCTTGCTTCAGTCCATAGATTGAACGCTGAAGTTTGCATACTTTGTCAGCATTTTTAGGATCGACAAAACCTTTGGGTTGTACCATATACAACTCTTCCTCAATGTCTCCATTAAGGAACGCCGTTTTGACATCCATCCGCCAAATCTCATAATCGAAAAATGCAGCTATTGCTAACAAAATCCTCACAGATTTTAGCTTCGCTACGGGTGAGAAAGTCTCATCGTAGTCAACTCCTTGAATTTGTCGGAAACCCTTTGCGACAAGTCGAGCTTTATAGACAGTAATATTACCATCGGCATCTGTTTTTCTTTTGAAGATCCATTTATTCTCGACAGCCTTTCGGCTATCGAGTAAGTCTACCAAAGTCCATACTTTGTTATCATACATGGATCCCATTTCGGATTTCATGGCTTCTTGCCATTTGTTGGAATCTGGGCTCATCATCGCTTCTTCATACGTCGCAGGGTCCTCATCATTGTTATCCACAATCATGACATTTAGACAAGGATCATACCAATCGGGAGTGGCACGTTCCCTTGTCGATCCGCGAGGTTCGGTAGTTTCCTCGTTCGAAGTTTCATGATCATTATCATTAGCTTCCTCTCGTTGCCGGTGTAGGCGGTACAGGTACATCTTCCGTCATCGCGCTACTCGATCAACGAGTATAGATTCATTAATCTCATCGAGTTCTACTTTTCTTCCGAGTCACTTCTTTAGTGAGAAATTCTTTCTCAAGAAAGGTTCCGTTCTTAGCAACAAAGATTTTGCCTTCGGATCGGTGATAGAAAGTGTACCCTATAGTTTCCTTAGGGAATCCTATGAAGACGCATTTCTCCGCTTTGGGTTCTAGCTTGTCCGGTTGTAACTTTTTTACATAGGCTTCGCAACCACAAACTTTAAGGAACGACAGACTTAGGTTTCTTATTAAACCATAATTCATACGGTGTCGTTTCTACGGATTTTGATGGTGCTCTATTTAAAGTGAATGCGGCTGTCTCTAATGCATAACTCCAAAATGATAACGGCAAATCAGTAAGAGACATCATAGAACGAACCATATCTAAGAGAGTTCGATTACGACGTTCGGACACACCGTTTCGTTGTGGTGTTCCCGGCGGTGTCAATTGTGAAAGTATTCCGCATTTCTTTAAATGCATGCCAAACTCATAACTCAGATATTCACCTCCTCGATCAGATCGTAGAAATTTAATCTTCTTGTTACGTTGATTTTCTACTTCACTTTGGAATTCCTTAAACTTCTCAAAAGTTTCGGATTTATGTTTCATGAAATAGATATACCCATATCTACTCGGATCATCCGTGAAGGTTAGAACATAACGATAACCACCGCGCGATGCTACACTCATTGGTCCGCACACATCGGTATGTATGATTTCCAATAAGTCGGTAGCTCGCTCCATCATACCGAGAAAATGGAGTCTTAGTCATTTTTCCCATTAGACATGCTTCGCATCTATCAAGTGACTCAAAGTCAAGTGATTCAAGTAATCCATCGGTATGGAGTTTCTTCATGCGTTTCACTCCAATATGACCAAGACGACAGATGCCACATATAAGTAGAATTATCATTCAATTTAATTCGCTTAGCATCAATGTTATGTATATGCGTATCACTACTATCGAGATCTAATAGAAATAAGCCATTCTTTTGTGGTGCTCGACCATAAAAGATATTATTCATAAAAATAGAACAACCATTATTCTCAGACTTGAATGAATAACCGTCTTGCATTAAACAAGATCCGGATATAATGTTCATGCTCAACGCAGTACATAATAACAATTATTTAGGCTTAAAACTAATCCCGAAGGTAGATGTAGAGGAAGTGTGCCAACTGCGATCACATTGACCTTGGATCCGTTTCCAACGCGCATCGTCACTTCATCTTTCAGTAGTTGTCGTTTATTCTTTAGTTCCTGTTTCGAGTTACAAATATGAGCAACCGAACCAGTATCAAATACCCAGTGTACTAGAACGAGAACTAGTGAGATAAACATCTATAACATGTATATCGGATATACCTTCTTTCTTCTTCTTGACAAGGCCGCTCTTCGGATCCGCCAAATACTTGGAGCAATTACGCTTCCGAGTGTCCCTTCTCCTTGCGATAATAGCACTCAGCATCGGGCTTAGGGCCGTTCTTAGGTTTCATAGGAGGCGTGGCAGCTTTCTTGCCACCCTTCTTGAATTTTCCCTTAGACTTGCCCCTGTTTCTTGAAACTCGGTGGTCTTGTTGACCATCAACACTTGGTGCTCTTTCTTGATCTCAATCTCAGCAGCTTTTAGCATGCCAAAGAGTTCGAGTAACTCCTTGTTCATGTTCTCGCATATTGTAGTTCATCACAAAGTTCTTGTAACTTGGTGGCAGTGATTGAAGGACACGATTAATCCCCGATCTGTTAGGAATCACTATTCCCAAGTCACGGAGTTTCTTCGCATGCCCGGTCATGGCGAGCATGTGCTCACTAATGGAGCTGCCTTCTTCCATCATACAGCTGAAGAAATGTTTCGATGCTTCATAGCATTCCACGGCCGCATGAGTCTCAAAAATAGCTTTCAGCTCATTCATCAACTCATGAGGATCGTGGTGCTCAAAACGTTTTTGAAGATCGGATTCCGGATCGCACAGGATGGCACACCGAACTTGAGAGTACCGAGTTTTCCGAGTCTCGTAAACAGCTTTTACTTCATCGGTTTCAGTTTCGCGGGAGGGTCACCTAGCGGTGCATCAAGCACATATTGCAGATTTCCGCCAGAGAGGAAGATCCTCACATGACGGAACCAGATCGGTGAAGTTGCTACCGTTGCTCTTAAGCTTTTCTTTCTCTAGGAACTGGTTAAAATTGATTGAGGACGCCATCTCTACAACATATATTTGCAATAGTTTAGACTAAGTTTATGACAAATTGAGTTCAAATTTTAATTCAACATAATTAAAAATCTAGGTGAACTCCCACTCAAAACAATATCCCTCGCATTGTCTTAGTGATCACACGAACCAAATCCATCGCACCTCAAATCGATCATCACGAGAAAAGGTGTAATTTCAATGGCGAACACTCAAAGTGTTCATCATATCAATCATATGATTCATGCTCTACCTTTCGGTATCACGTGTTCCGAGACCATGTCTGTACATGCTAGGCTCGTCAAGGCCACCTTAGTATCCGCATGTGCAAAAACTGTCTTGCACCCGTTGTAAGTACTTATCGAATCTATCACACCCGATCATCACGAGATGCTTCGAAACGATAAGACTTGATAACGGTGCTACTAAGGATGAACACTTTATTATCTTGAGATTTTAGTGAGGGATCATCTTATAATGCTACCGTCGCGATCTAAGCAAAATAAGATGCATAAAAGGATTAACATCACATGCAGTTCATATGTGATATGATATGGCCCTTTTGTCTTTGCGCCTTTGATCTTCATCTCCAAAGCACGGACATGATCTCCATCATCTTCGGGCATGATCTCCATCATCGTCGGCGAAGCACCAAGGTCAATGGCGCCGTCTTCATGATTGTCCTCCATGTAGCAACTATTACAACTACTTTGAAATACTACTCAACATGAAATTTAAAGACAACCATAAGGCTCCTGCCGGTTGCCACAATACAATAATGATCATCTCATACATATTCATCATCACATTATGGCCATATCACATCACCAAACCCTGCAAAAACAAGTTAGACGCTCTCTAATTTGGTTTGCATATTTTACGTGGTTTAGGGTTTTCGATATAGATCTAATCTACCTACGAACATGAACCACAACGTTGATACTAATGTTGTCAATAGAAGAGTAAATTGAATCTTTACTATAGTAGGAGAGACGAGACACCCGCAAAGCCTCTTATGCAATACAAGTTGCATGTCGAACGAGGAACAAGTCTCATGAACGCGGTCATGTAAAGTTAGTCCGAGCCGCTTCATCCCACTATGCCATAAAGATGCAAAGTACTCAACTAAAGATAACAAGAGCATCAACGCCCACAAACCATTGTGTTCTACTCGTGCAACCATCTATGCATAGACACGGCTCGATACCACTTGTAGGATAACGTTGCATAGAAAACAAAAATTTTCCTACCGCGAACACGCAATCCAAGCCAAGATGCAATCTAGAAGACGGTAGCAACGAGGGGGTATCGAGTCTCACCCTTGAAGAGATTCCAAAGCCTACAAGATGAGGCTCTTGTTGCTGCGGTAGACGTTCACTTGCCGCTTGCAAAAGCGCGTAGAAGATCTTGATCACGATCGGTTCCGGCGCCACGAACGGGCAGCACCTCCGTACTCGGTCACACGTTCGGTTGTTGATGAAGACGACGTCCACCTCCCCGTTCCAGCGGGCAGCGGAAGTAATAGCTCCTCTTGAATCCGACAGCACGACGGCGTGGTGTCGGTGGCGGTGGAGAATCCCGGCGGAGCTTCGCTAAGCGTGCGGGGAAGAAGGAGGAGTGGGGCGGCTAGGGTTTGGGGAGAGGGGTGGCCGGCCTCCAAGGGGTGCGGCCAAGGTGGTGGCTTTGGTGTGGCCGGCCCCCTCCCCTATGCCCCTCATTATATAGGTGGAACCCAAGTGTTGGTGTCCAAGTCTTCGAATAAGACCCGAAACCAAAACCTTCCATAGGAGGGGGCAATCCTAGCCCAACTAGGACTCCCACCCAAAGGTGGGATTCCCACCTCCCATGTGGGGGTGGCCGGCCCCCTATGGTGGAGTCCACTTGGGACTCCACCCCATCTAGGGCTGGCCGGCCATGGAGGTGGAGTCCCTTGTGGACTCCACCTTCCTTGGTGGTTTCTTCCGGACTTTTCTAGAACCTTCTAGAACCTTCCATAGAACTTTCCGCGACATTTTATTCACATAAAATGACATCCTATATATGAATCTTATTCTCCGGACCATTCCGGAACTCCTCGTGATGTCCGGGATCACATCCGGGACTTCGAACAAATATTCCAACTCCATTCCATATTCAAGAACTACCATTTCAACATCCAACTTTAAGTGTGTCACCCTACGGTTCGAGAACTATGCGGACATGGTTGAGTACTCACTCCGACCAATAACCAATAGCGGGATCCGGAGATCCATAATGGCTCCCACATATTCAACGATGACTTTAGTGATCGAATGAACCATTCACATATATTACCAATTCCCTTTGTCTCGCGATATTTTACTTGTCCGAGGTTTGATCTTCGGTATCACTCTATACCTTGTTCAACCTCGTCTCCTGACAAATACTCTTTACTCGTACCGTGGTATGTGGTCTCTTATGAACTCATTCATATGCTTGCAAGACATTAGACGACATTCCACCGAGAGGGCCCAGAGTATATCTATCCGTCATCGGGATGGACAAATCCCACTGTTGATCCATATGCCTCAACTCATACTTTCCGGATACTTAATCCCACCTTTATAGCCACCCATTTACGCAGTGGTGTTTGGTGTAATCAAAGTACCTTTCCGGTATAAGTGATTTACATGATCTCATGGTCATAAGGACTAGGTAACTATGTATCGAAAGCTTATAGCAAATAACTTAATGACGAGATCTTATGCTACGCTTAATTGGGTGTGTCCATTACATCATTCATATAATGATATAACCTTGTTATTAATAACATCCAATGTTCATGATTATGAAACTAATCATCCATTAATCAACAAGCTAGTTTAAGAGGCATACTAGGAACTTCTTGTTGTCTACATATCACACATGTACTAATGTTTCTGTTAATACAATTCTAGCATGATATATAAACATTTATCATAAACATAAAGATATAAATAATAACCACTTTATTATTGCCTCTAGGGCATATCTCCTTCAAGAGTTGCTAACAAGCTTTTGGACATACAGTTTATTCCTTCAGGGGATCAAGTGGCTGATGGTTTTACTAAGTCACTGTCTACAGCACAGCTAGCATCATTTCGACGCAATCTTAACTTAGATAAGTTATGATTGAGGGGGAGTGTTAGATGATATAGTCTAGCTGTATAGGACTCGTAGTTGAGTCTGTATTGTATACGAGTTGTATGCTGTATTGTAACCGTATGTAACTTGTCCATATAAATATAAACCCAGGCGGCTCGGTTAGGGTTACGCATCATCATAATCCTGATACATACAAGATACATACAACAAGTAAGTAGGAGTAATTATGATTTTATTACAAATTACTTCTCGGATGCAAACCATACTTGCATTTGGCAAGAATGATAAACGCGGGAAAGGCATATTCGCCAGGGTAATTAAATGACACCCGTCTGTACACTCAGCTCTTACGTTCAAATTTTACTAGCTAAAACAACTACACTGGCGGCAAAGCCTCATCCGACGACGACGCTGGCTCCTCTTCCGGCTCGAAGGCTTTTGCCGTCTCCGTCGGCGGCGGCGGCGAGATCACGCACCGGCACATTGGGCACGTCCTGTGGGAGTGCAGCCACATGTCGATGCACTCCACGTGGAAGACGTGCTTGCACGCCGGCAGCTGCCGCACCATCTCGCCGCCGTGCACGCCCTCCAGGCAGACCGGGCACACCACCACGCAGCTCGAGACCGCCTCCTCGTCGTCGCCGTCGACGCCAACGCTGTCGCCTTCCTCCAGCGGGCACACGAACGCGAACGCCGGTGGCGCGTCCGCGGGCGGGTACGCGCACCCGCCTGATGATCTGACCGTCAGAGTGAGCACCGCGCTCGCCGGCCTTCCCGTGCGGCGGCCGCGAATCCAGGACGTCCTGGGCGCGAAGCAGCCAAGGACGACAAGTAGCAGCGCGAACGTGGCGGCGAACGCGCCGGCCTTGAGGGCGTTGGCGGTGGCGGCGAGCATGCAGCAGAACAGCAGGATGGACACGCAGGCGACGGCGATGCCGAAGAAGGCGCGGGGCCTGGTGACACCGTCGTCGCCGCTGTCGGCGTCGAGGGAGCGGGAGCTCGCCGAGAGCCTCGGGTAAAGATTGAGCATGATGAGATGAGACTATGAGAGTAGAGACGGCAGTCTGATGAGTCGTACGTGCTTGCTTGCTGCAAGACTAGGCTCGATCGTTAGCTTGATCGATCAGGAAGGAGTTCAGGATGCGATGCTGCCACCAACTTTTTCGAGGCAATATATAGTGTTCGACCGGCTCAAGGATTTTGCGTCCCGCTGCTGCCGTGGTCTGAATTTTTTAAGGAAGGAACCGATGGACTAATGGACTGATGATCTTCGTGGACTCTTGGTTAATGCCTCACGGCAGGATAGAAAATTGGGCGTTGCTGCCTTGACGAGTTGACGTGTTAGGGTGACTTCTTTTGGGCTTGTGCTTATGCATAAGCGTGCTTATGGAAAATGGTGGGGAGAAACTGTGGTGTGAAGAAGCCCCTAGAAACTAATCCTTCCTATTCTTTTGGGCTTCTAAAAATTTAGCTTATTTGAGGTTTTGAGTTGTGAATGTCTATAATGCCCCTAAATTACACATGTGTCCCAAAATAAGTGAATAAGAGGGGAATAAAAATGACATTCACATCTGACAGAGCAGTCATCCACATGTGCAGAATATTGAGTCCGAGACTAGTATCGCTAACATGGATCTAATTATTCATTATCCACCAAAGTGGAAGTACTCCACGGTGCAAACAGATGTGAGAAATTGGGAGGATTCTAGATAGTATCGTCGGCTGCAATGTCTTGATCGAGCGGCCGCAGAGCTCTTCGCCGGCTGCATCGTCTTCATCGAGCGACCGAAGAGCTCGTCGCCGGCGACAGCCCCTGCTCCGGGTGTAGAGGCGGGCCACGACTGGAAGCGGGGAAACGGCGGAGGAGCGCCGTCTGCTGCGAGGGAGCGGCCGAGGGGTAGTGGAGAAGCGGCGGCGAACGCAGGCGAGCGCCGGCGGCAGCGGCGGTCGGCTGGTACGAACCATGGCGCTCCATGTCGGAGAAGATCTGGTCGGCAGGGGAGGAGGCGGGGAAGAAGGCAGGTTGTGCCCTGCTGGAGTGGCGGAGCCGGCGGCGGGCCCGGGAGCAGCAGAGCGGGCGGCGGGTCCGGCGGCGCTCGCGGAACCCTATCTCGCTCGGGCCTCGCTCTCGCTCGAAGCGGTACCGCTCTGGAGCGATACGGTTTTTTTTCTTTTTTTCTTTCATCCCCCAGCAGTACCCTCCGGAATGGCATTCTGATGTAAATTCGAGCAACAACAGGGGCAACCATGTGTAACGTTTCGCGTCCGCGGGGAGAAGCTCGGGAAGCTCTCCAGAAACACGTCGCGACCAGATTCTCCGTATAGACAGGAAGTGGGCTTCTCGGTGGAAATAAGCTAGTCAGAAACTGGAGAGTTCTTTTGGGCTTCAGCGGTGCACCACCTTGAAGCTGGCCTAGAAGCCCAAAAGAAGTCACCCTTAACTCCGTGGTGTCCAGACGTACGGCAACTGCGGAACTGGCAGGGGTCAATTGCCTAATCAAGTGTGGTAGCATGAGACATATATCTGGCGTTCAAACGAGTTTGGACTTTTGTAGCTCGGGTTACATGGAACCCTTTTTTTGAACCTCTGAAAATTCAGATTTATACATTTCAAAAAAAATTGAAAAAATTGCCATGATGTAGAAAATATTGAAATCTACCAGTGTGTAAATTTTTCGAAAGAAATATGTTGTATTTTGGACTCGGCAAAAATGACAAATCTTGATTTCATCATTGATGAACAGGAATGAACAGTACTCTTGATCTTGTCTACTGTGAGATTTTGTCATTGATACTGAGAGCTCAATACAATATATTCCGTTCTAAAAATTTACACACTGATAGAATACGACATGTCTATGTCCTAGTATCCGGGCTACACGTAGCCCGGGCTACAATTGGGGTTTCTGGCGTTCAAACTGTATTTGTAGAGAGTTTGAAACCTCTTCTTGTGTGTTTGGAATTAAGATGCCTTTTCCTTAAACAATTCATCACTCTAGTAAAGAGCTGAACGGATAGGAGAAAACTCATTTTTTTTTTAGAAACACAGTACAAACGCAGACGCTCACATACACGCGCATACACTCACCCCTATGAACGCACACACGCATAATTTACCCCTATGAGCACCTCCGGAAGAGTGAGCCAGCGGATTGGATCTTGAAATTAACGAAGTCACCACAGGCGCCTCGCTGTCGACGGAAACGTCGCCTCCCACTGAATGAATATTCCGCCTTTATGAGACACACGGATGTCAAACCTGGGGTTTGAACTCTGGTGGGTTGGGGGTACAACCATCATCCTAACCACTCAACCTCAGGTTGGTTCTCAGGAGAAAACTAACTGAAATAGTTGTAGTGTATAGGCCAAACCTGCATATTGAAAGGAAGATTTCGGAGGGACATGCAGGCACTCCAACAGGTGTCGATTACCCTAAGGCCTGAACGAATTCCGGTTAGACACACTTTTCACAAAACAGTCTGTTTCAGTGATGCTCCAATGTCGGACACCAAGACTAAAGACGAGCTCGAGAGAACCACGTACCAAAAAGAGGAAGACTACACCTACGAGCTAATTTTTACGGAAAAAAACTTACGGGCGTGTGGAAAAAAATGCCTCGCATTTACAACCCAAAAATCAGGATAGGAAGCAACCATAAGTCTAGCTTTTCCCTAGCAAAAGAACAATGCTACACCTACGGCCAATTCTATGAATAACGACTTAGAGACATATGGGGGAAAACGTCTCACGTTTACAGCCCTAAAATTAAGGAAGGAGCCAACAAATAAACCAACCATCTGTTAGGTCTCTGTTCGTATGATTTTCCAGGTGGAATACCTCGACAGACCGCCACCAACATAATCGGTGATGCCTGACAACCGTCCACTTTCCACCTGTGAGAGAAAAAACTACTAGCCCAATGGTAGACCATAATAAGGTTTTGGTTACCAAATTGGTACTTTTGTGAGGGAGGTCTGATCTTTCGGTTACCATGTTTAAAGAGAAATCTTGATATTTTACTGGATAAATTTAAACACTAACTTTTTAAAATTTTCAAATTCAAATTACTAGGTGTTTTTTGTAATTTTGGTACCCACTTGAAAAATAATAGAACATTACAAAGTCGCATTTAGACCAGGCCCTTTAGAAAATATGATTCCTTTTTCGCTCAGAAAGCCAATTTGCAGAGGATGCACCGAAAACTCGGTTATCCAACAAATTTGTTCATGAGCAAAATTTTCAAAGTCCATTATCTACTCATTTGTTCACTAGGGTATATATGTCTGATCTCCAGCAACTTGTGAAGCCTATAGTTCAGAAACCTGCTCAACCGGCCGCAACAGGGTCGGGCAGCCGGCTAGCTCCACTTTCTGGCTTCTGCAAGATCACTATCGATGGAGTTATGTCTCGTACAAGCAATCAAGGTGCAGTTGGTGCTATCTATCGAAACCAAGAAGGCATATTCATGGGTGCAGCAGCAATTGTTTTTCCTGACGGTTTAGACCCAAATGTTCTTGAAACTTTGGCTTGTATGGAGGCTCTAGATCAAGCCGAGGACTTGGATGTGCGTCAGGCTGGTTCTCCTCAGGCCACAGGATTATTTGTGGCTGCTTCGTCAGACGTGTCTGCATCTTCGGGATCTTATGCATATTCTGCTCATGTAGCTTCTGCTACCTTAGCTCCTGCACGTCCGTGTACACGGTCTCAACATGGCATTGTTCAGCCAAAGATCATTACAGATGGCCGCGTCAGGTATGACCGGCTTCGGTTTGGCAATTTTTGCAGTACGGGGAGCCTACTAGTGTCAGTGAAGCACTCTCGGATCCTGAGTGGAAGGTTGCTATGGATGAAGAGTACTCTGCTTTGCTAAGAAACAACACCTGGAGTCTTGTGCCTAGCTCTCACGGCAGGAATGTTATTGACTGCAAATGGGTGTATAAAGTCAAGAAGAAAGCAGATGGTATTGTTGATCGCTACAAAGCTCGTTTGGTGGCTAAGGGGTTTAAACAGCGTTATGGTATTGACTATAAGGATACTTTCAGTCATGTTGTTAAGGCAGCGAACATACGTTTGGTTCTTTCTCTTGCTGCCCCCGAGGATGGCATCTTCGTCAGCTAGATGTGAAGTATGTGTTTTTGCATGGTGTTCTACAAGAAGAGATCTATATGCGTCAGCCTCCTGGATATGAGGAGCCCACTCATAGGAATTATATTTGCAAACTGCGGAAAGCTCTATATGGTCTCAAACAAGCACCCTGGGCATGGTATTCTCGTCTTAGTACTAAACTTCAGGCTATTGGTTTTTCTGCATCCAAAGTTGATACTTCTCTGTTCTTCTACAACAAAGGGGGGTAACTATATTTATGCTCATTTATGTTGATGACATTGTTGTTGCTAGTTCGTCAGAGAAGGCTGTTGATGCATTGCTTCATGATCTTGGTCTTGACTTTGCTCTCAAGGATCTGGGTGACTTGCATTATTTCCTTGGTATTGAGGTAAAGAAGGTACAGGATGGTATCATACTTTCTCAAGAAAAATATGTCAATGATCTACTGAAATGGGTGAATATGGAAATATGCAAGACTGTTGATACTCCTCTTTCGGTTTCTGAAAAACTGTCAGTAGTGGATGGTGAGCCTTTGAGTAGTGAGGATTCTACTCGCTATAGGAGTATTGTTGGAGCTCTGCAGTATATTACTCTAACTAGGCCGGATATTTCATTCTCTGTGAACAAGGTGTGCCAGTTTATGCATTCACCTACAACAGTGTATTGGCCAGTTGTGAAGCGTATCTTGCGTTACTTGCGAGGTACAATCTCTCTTGGTTTAAAATTGAGCAAGTCCTCCTCTGTTTTGGTTAGTGCATTTTCTGATGCTGACTGGGCTGGTTGTCCGGATGATAGAAGATCTAATTTGATCTCATAGAGTGCAAGAAAACAGGCAACAGTTTCTCGCTCCAGAGGTAGAGTATAAGGTTTTGGCGAATGCTACAGCCGAAGTTATTTGGGTACAGACCTTGCTTGCAGAACTGGGAGTACCTCAGCCTCGGCAGCACGTTTGTGGTGTGATAATATTGGTGCCACATATTTGTCTGCTAACCCAGTATTCCATGCCAGGACCAATCATATTGAGGTCGATTATCACTTTGTTCGTGAAAGAGTTGCTAAGAAGCTTTTGAACATACGGTTTATTCCTTCAGGGGATCAAGTGGCTGATGATTTTACTAAGTCGTCTACAGCACAGCTAGCATCATTTCGACGCAATCTTAATTTAGATAAGTTATGATTGAGGGGAGTGTTAGATGATGTAGTCTAGCTGTATAGGACTCGTAGTTGAGTCTGTATTGTATACGAGTTGTATGCTGTATTGTAACCGTATGTAACTTGTCCATATAAATATAAACCCTGCCGGCTCGGTTAGGGTTACGCATCATCATAATCTTGATACATACAAGATACATACAACAAGTAAGTAGGAGTAATTATGATTTTATTAAGAATTGCTTCTCGGATGCAAACCATACTTGCATTTGGCAGGAATGATAAACGCGGGAAAGGCATATTCGCCAGAGTAAGTAAATGACACTCGTATATACACTCAGCTCGTACATTCAAATTTTACTAGCTAAAACAACTACACTGGCGGCAACGCCTCATCCGACGACGACGCTGGCTCCTCTTCCGGCTCGAAGGCTTTTGCCGTCTCCGTCGTCGGCGGCGGCGAGATCACGCACCGGCACATTGGGCACGTCCTGTGCGAGTGCAGCCACATGTCGATGCACTCCACGTGGAAGACATGCTTGCAAGCCGGCAGCTGCCGTACCATCTCGCCGCCGTGCACGCCCTCCAGGCAGACCGGGCACACCACCACGCAGCTCGAGGCCGCCTCCTCGTCGTCGCTGTCAATGCCAGCGCTGTCGCGTTTCTCCAGCGGGCACACAAATGCGAACGCCGGTGGCGCGTCCGTGGGCGTGTACGCGCACCCGCCTGATGATCTGACCGTCAGAGTGAGCACCGCGCTCGCCGGCCTTCCCGTGCGGCGGCCACGAATCCAGGACGTCCTGGGCGCGAAGCAGCCAAGAACGACAAGCAGCAGCGCGAACGTGGCGGCGAAGGCGCCGGCCTTGAGGGCGCTGGCGGTGGCGGCGAGCACGCAGCAGAACAGCAGGATGGACACGCAAGCGACGGCGATGCCGAAGAAGGCGCGGGGCCTGGCGACGCCGTCGTCGCCGCTGTCGGCGTCGAGGGAGCGGGAGCTCGCCGAGAGCCTCGGGTAAAGGTTGAGCATGATTAGATGAGAGTAGAGGTCTCTGCTAGAGTGTGATGAGTCGTACGTGCTTGCTTGCTGCGAGGCTCGATCGTTAGCTTGATTAGGAAGGAGTTCAGGATGCGATGCTGCCACCAACGTTTTCGCGGCAATATATAGTGTTCGACGGGCTCGAGGATTTGGCGTCACGCTGCTGCCGTAGTCTGAAATTTTTAAGGAAGAAACCGATGGACTAATGGACTGATGATCTTCGTGGACTCTTTTGGTTCCTGCCTCACGGCAGATAGAAAATTGTGCGGTACGTGCTGCCTTGACGTGTTGACTCCGTGGTGTCGAGACGTACGGCAACTGCGGAACTGGCATGGCTCAATTGCGTAATCAAGTTTGGTAGCATGAGACATATCTAGATCTAGACCCCGGTTCAGACCCAGTTGTGTACCTAAAAGATCTAAATCTAATGCTAGGGTTTACAGAAGCTTACCACAACCAAAGTCATCGACGTAGACGAAGAAGACGACCATCCTCCGTGGCCAGTAGTCACCGCCACAGCCGCCGCAAGCCTCATCGACCGTGCGGGTGAGGTAGAGCCTACCATGTCGCTAGATCGGGGACGGTGGATGAGCTCAAAATGGGGAGAAATGGGGGATTTGGATTTGCCGATGAGAGAGCCGCCCCTATATACGGTGGCGAAAACTCAAGCACGGTGACCAAATTCAGCCTGTCGAGATTTCGCTATCCCGCGTGAGCTCCCGCCATCTCCCGTGGTGGCTCTGCGAGGATGTCGCGTTCTCCACTTGTGCGGAAATGGGGGTGGCTCGCTAGAAACGGCCGAACCGGGCATTCCTCTAGGCCTGGCCCAAGGGTGCTTTGAGAAGCGGTTCGTGCAAAAACGCGACCTCAACCAGGTAACCAACAAAAAAAGGCTGGACCGATACGAGCCAAGGGATGCAGACAACCAAACGCGTCCCTATGGTAACCTCTTATTAATAGTGATGAGCTTACCAACCACATGGAAACACCACATGAGACCAATACTAGGCAAGCGAAAAAGTAATTAGAATAAGAACATACCACTATAGCATGGCTCCACGAAAAATGCCTGATTAGGCAAAAGGGCTGGATCAAGGTTGCTTTACGCTTGCCTGGCAAAAAAACACGCTCCAATCCCCCTGAATTTGCAGCCTGGCTATATGGCCTTATGCGGTCAACCAATCACACCCTTGAGTAACTCAACGACCGTTGGCAAGGTTATCCTAAAGGCTGGACTAGTGGGGTACCGTCAACCTGAGGCTCTGATACCAACTTGTGACGCCCCAAAACCGGTACCATGAGGATCCCAGCGAATCCGCTGAAATCCGCACGATATCGATTTTAGGAGACGCACCACCAAGCGCCTCGTACACGCCGAAGCATGCACGCGATGCGGGTGGAATCAATCACGAGAGGTAACATTACAACAGGATTACAATAGAGCCCACAAGAAACATATATATTACAACAACGACTCCGACGAGTCAAGATACAAATATACCATATAAAGATCCCAAGTCATACAGAAGATCAAATACGTCCGAGTACGGACAAGATACAAATTGGACTAAGAGTCCTGAAGATAACCAGTGGCGTCCATAACCCTGCCCAGGCCAAGCCGGAAGGGTAACCTTGCTAACATCGTCTTCCTCGAACATATCTTCATACCTGCCCGGTTATATCCCGTAGAAGCAGCAATAAGTACGGATTCGTACTTAACAAGACTTCAAGACGTATAAGCGTTTGTCAACCAGTCGTCCTTTGTACTTGAGGCACGCAGGGGACTTAGAGGACGCAAGAGGAACGTCATAGGCAATATGGTGGGGTTAAGCGGCAGCGCGCAAGCACTAAAAACCTATAGAGACACTCTACAACAGTCGTCTATCAGAGAAGGTGAGAGAGCGCATAACTAACAGTTCTATACTCTTCAAACATAACACAGCCGATGCGTTCCCCCCTCGCAAGGAAGTACTTAGAAAGGCACTCACACGGTTGTCAAGTTTTAACCATTTATTATTAGAGTGGTGCTAACTTACTACGCAAGTTATTATGATTGAAACAGCAGGTGTAAGTTGTCTATGGTCGAGTCATACAGCTCCAAGTCGTCCATAACCGCGGACACGGCTTATCGATAAGATTTAACCCTGCAGGGGTGCCCAAATGTGCCCACACGCACGATCAACCCACTTGCGACAGGTGAATATCACGACTCGCACTCTCCTTCACGACAACAATGTCCAGGAAGCCACCTAACCAAGTTGAACCCGAATCGAAGTCCGGCCGTATCTCCGAGACGGACCTAGCTGTTTGCGACCACGACTTCCGAGGGTCAAAACACACACTGGGGCGAATGACCCGCTTCGACGACGCGATAAACGCTCGTGCCGCACCTATACGTGCATACCAGAAACAAGGGATACAAGGCACCCAGGGGCTACCCAAAGTAATTAAGTAACAAGCTGGCATGCACGCAACAACAAATGGTAAAACATTACGAACTAGTTGTGGCCACTGGACAAAGCTGTAGATTCCGGCAGTGGTCAAGGGGAGACCTAGAAGCATACCCACGTGTGGTTAGAGCGCTCAGTCTCGGAACAGATAACAGGAACTCGGGATCCTAAGCTTTAGAGAAACACAAGTGAGCCGTCATAAAACGAGCAACTGACCCACCGATGTCTCCGCTAATAATTATTAACAAGTAACCATGATACTTCCAACAGATATAACCATAAACCATGTTCCTCAACACATAACCCGATATAGCAATAACGGTAACACGATATAGAAAAAGCACTAGCATGCACTACGACTCGCAAGGCAGACCCAATAACCAAACAACAGCTGTAGGAGGTTGGTGGTTGGTGGTGGCAATATGGGCTGCTTGAGGTAACAAGTGGAAGGGATACGTGACAAGAACGCAACTTAAGGATAGCATGAGAGAGAAAGCAAAATAAAATAGGTGAGCGACTTCTGCAGGGGCAGAAGTATAGGGGAAATGTTTGCCTGTTAAATCTTGCCGAGGGACATCCGGAGAACTTGTCGTATCTCACCACACCACTTCGCGATCCTATCCGAGAAGAAGCAAATGCTGGAACACACAACGGATGCAAATCTTACAACTACGGAGAAAGAACCGGCATGATCAGGATGATATGCATGACATGGCAAAGATGGTGCGGCGATGCAACTTATCCAATTAAGCGGAGTTGAAACCCCGGACAAATAATTAGGGTTGAAGTTGCATTTTCTACCGGAGAAGTTAATGGTTGATTAGCATGGTACAACATGGCAGGGTGCGCTACTTCAAAGTTAAACGGAGCGGGAAACCTAGTCGGTGTCCGAAATACTCCGCATATATGTGAGGTGAAT
Organism: Lolium rigidum; assembly: GCF_022539505.1. Classification (NCBI taxonomy): domain Eukaryota; kingdom Viridiplantae; phylum Streptophyta; class Magnoliopsida; order Poales; family Poaceae; genus Lolium; species Lolium rigidum. The sequence goes on from NC_061508.1 coordinate 282,695,806, forward strand.
TGCACAAACTATCACGTCGCGACACGATGCGAGATGCAAACAAGTATATAGATGGCATATTTATGTTCCTTGCATTTTTCTGATCGAAAACCATATAAAAATACTTTTTAATCCGAGTTACGGTTTGAGAGTTATGATTTAGGCAAATATTTAATTATACAATCCGTTTTTATACTTGGTCAAATTATTTATTCAAGAATAATTTGTAACAGGTTCAGATTTGAAATAATTTCAATCCCTGTCATTTAGTACTACTACTACACAGTTTAGAAGTTCAATTTTAAACTGCATTTGAAAACCAGAGAACAAAATAGAGAGGTTGTTTTGTACAGGCCAAAGGAATTTGATCCTGGACCTGTTGAGTATCAAACAAGGGCACCACCGGTTGGCTGGGTTTTCAATTGAAACGAGGACAGGCATTGAGTAGAACTGTGAGTGCTGAGTGCAACAGGTATCTGAAGGTGTCAACCAAAACTGAACTTTCTGCAGCGTTCCTAGGATTTGGACTTTGGACTGTCACAGTGCTGAGTGCAACAGGTATCTGAAGGTGTCAACCAAAACTGAACTTTCTGCAGCGTTCCTAGGATTTGGACTTTGGACTGCTGGGAAGTAGAATAAAAGGACATTTGTGCTTCCTGGGAAACCAGAACAGCGGCACCATCAAGGTGGAGCTGCAGCACGTTTTGAAAGTACATGGTAACAGCGAGGAAGTGCTAACAAAAGACTAACTGAATATTCGACAGCAGCTAACTGAACCCGTAACAGAACTGCACAGAAAAAGGGCGTCTTGCGACCTCGAGTCTCACCTTCGGTGCAGATGTAACCACCCAGCCGCTAGATCAAACGATGACTGAGGAGAGGGGCTCGGCCCTTTGAATGAAGGCAGGCAAAGATCGTCAAAGATTGACGCTGCCGAGGCTCTGACGACACAACGACGAGCTGCAGCAACGAACAGCGGAAACATACGCGGACGACGGCGTCAGCGCGAGAAGGCGAAAAAGAGGAATCGGGAGAACGACAGGGAACTCAGGCGGAGGCTCACCACGTCGACGGAGAGGTTGGGGAGGATGGAGACGACGGCGGGGCGAAGCGGAGGTCGTCGGCGTGCACAGCGGCGCTCCATGTACGTCTTGGCGGCGGCGGCGTGCCCAAGCAGCTCCGGCTCCGGTTCAGCGAGGAGTTGGAGGGCGCCACGTCGGCTCCATCCCCGCGCTCAGCGCAGCGAACGGCGGCTCCAGGCGACGGCAAGCTTGAGGATTTCGCGGCGGTTTTTCTCTGATGAAACTGAAGCTTTTTCAGTCTGCTCTCTACTGTGTGGAAGAGGGAAAGAAGGGGACGGCGGCGCAGAGGAAAGAGGGGCAACAGCGATGTGGAGAGGTGAAGCTAGGGTTTTGCTCGGGGATTAGGGAGAGAGGAAAGTGAAAGGGAGCAGGTGGGGATTGCTCACGCCATGCTCATGCTCCTGTACGGGGTAGAGGCAAAACAGGGCACTGCCCTTGTCGATCAAAGAAAGGAAAAACTGGCCGGCTAGGCTTGATTAGAGGAAGAAAATGTTGTCTGGTTGGGCTGCCTCCGACTAGGATGGTTAGTGTAGAGGTTAGGTTTGGATAGGATTCCTCTTTTCTTTTTAAAATAAAACTTCTTTTCCCTTTTTTTTTCTTCTCAGATTTAGTAAAAACCAAAAATGAATTCATCATGTGAATTTGAAATAGAGGGAGATGGAGGTTCCAAAACTAGTTTCAACATAGGTACTTTATTTGGAACTAAGACAAAACAATTTTATTCCAAAAATAATTACTAAATCGATTAATTATAAAATGGAGAAATATGTGAGGGAGAGAGCCAAACAAGAACACAAGGACAAGATTTGATGCAACTTTTATAAAACAAAGGTGACATGATAAGATGCATATGATTCTTATGATGCACAAACAAAAAAAAAACAACCAACAAACTATTAGAGGGTATTATCATGGGCTGTTACAGTCGACACCACTAACAAGGAATCTCGCCCCGAGATTCCACGTCAAGCCAAGGGGGAGTTGGTTAAACTATCGAGTCTTCTTGTACCATGTTAACAATCACCCGACCTTAAGGTGGAATCTTCTTCTGGCGAAGTGTTGATCTTCTCGACACCACTAACAAGGGTTCTTGCTCCATGCTGATCGGGCGACACCACTAACAAGAGTTGTTGCTCACGTCAACCATGAGATGCTTCCGGCGGAATCTTCAAAGAAAGGACCTAATAGGATAAAGACAAGATCGTCCAACCCACGTCGGAACCTATGACTCGGAAAACTCAGATAAGAGAGAAGACTCAAAACTCGCATAGGTAAGATGAGAAATAATATAGGTAAGGAGAAAAATAAGAGCTAATCAGATCTATCCAACGAATTTTAGAAAATAGTTTTGACACTCTAAACTCAACGACCGTTGGCAAGGTTATCCTAAAGGCTGGACTAGTGGGGTACCGTCAACCTGAGGCTCTGATACCAACTTGTGACGCCCCAAAACCGGTACCATGAGGATCCCAGCGAATCCGCCGAAATCCGCACGATATCGATTTTAGGAGACGCACCACCAAGCGCCTCGTACACGCCGAAGCATGCACGCGATGCGGGTGGAATCAATCACGAGAGGTAACATTACAACAGGATTACAATAGAGCCCACAAGAAACATATATATTACAACAACGACTCTGACGAGTCAAGATACAAATATACCATATAAAGATCCAAGTCATACAGAAGATCAAATACGTCCGAGTACGGACAAGATACAAATTGGACTAAGAGTCCTGAAGATAACCAGTGGCGTCCATAACCCTGCCCAGGCCAAGTCGGAAGGGTAACCTTGCTAACGTCGTCTTCCTCGAACATATCTTCATACCTGCCCGGTTATATCCCGTAGAAGCAGCAATAAGTACGGATTCGTACTTAACAAGACTTCAAGACGTATAAGCGTTCGTCAACCAGTCGTCCTTTGTACTTGAGGCACGCAGGGGACTTAGAGGACGCAAGAGGAACGTCATAGGCAATATGGTGGGGTTAAGCGGCAGCGCGCAAGCACTAAAAACCTATAGAGACACTCTACAACAGTCGTCTATCAGAGAAGGTGAGAGAGCGCATAACTAACAGTTCTATACTCTTCAAACATAACACAGCCGATGCGTTCCCCCCTCGCAAGGAAGTACTTACAAAGGCACTCACACGGTTGTCAAGTTTTAACCATTTATTATTAGAGTGGTGCTAACTTACTACGCAAGTTATTATGATTGAAACAGCAGGTGTAAGTTGTCTATGGTCGAGTCATACAACTCCAAGTCGTCCATAACCGCGGACACGGCTTATCGATAAGATTTAACCCTGCAGGGGTGCCCAAATGTGCCCACACGCACGATCAACCCACTTGCGACTGGTGAATATCACGACTCGCACTCTCCTTCACGACAACAATGTCCAGGAAGCCACCTAACCAAGTTGAATCCGAATCGAAGTCCTGCCGTATCTCCGAGACGGACCTAGCTGTTTGCGACCACGACTTCCGAGGGTCAAAACACACACTGGGGCGAATGACCCGCTTCAGCACGCGATAAACGCTCGTGCCGCACCTATACGTGCATACCAGAAACAAGGGATACAAGGCACCCAGGGGCTTCCCAAAGTAATTAAGTAACAAGCTGGCACGCACGCAACAACAAATGGTAAAACATTACGAACTAGTTGTGGCCACTGGACAAAGCTGTAGATTCCGGCAGTGGTCAAGGGGAGACCCAGAAGCATACCCACGTGTGGTTAGAGCGCTCAGTCTCGGAACAGATAACAGGAACTCGGGATCCTAAGCTTTAAAGAAACACAAGTGAGCCGTCATAAAACGAGCAACTGACCCACCGATGTCTCCGCTAATAATTATTAACAAGTAACCATGATACTTCCAACAGATATAACCATAAACCATGTTCATCAACACATAACCCGATATAGCAATAACGGTAACACGATATAGAAAAAGCACTAGCATGCACTACGACTCGCAAGGCAGACCCGATAACCAAACAACAGCTGTAGGAGGTTGGTGGTTGGTGGTGGCAATATGGGCTGCTTGAGGTAACAAGTGGAAGGGATACGTGACAAGAACGCAACTTAAGGATAGCATGAGAGAGAAAGCAAAATAAAATAGGTGAGCGACTTCTGCAGGGGCAGAAGTATAGGGGAAATGCTTGCCTGTTAAATCTTGCCGAGGGACATCCGGAGAACTTGTCGTATCTCACCACACCACTTCGCGATCCTATCCGAGAAGAAGCAAATGCTGGAACACACAACGGATGCAAATCTTACAACTACGGAGAAAGAACCGGCATGATCAGGATGATATGCATGACATGGCAAAGATGGTGCGGCGATGCAACTTATCCAATTAAGCGGAGTTGAAACCCCGGACAAATAATTAGGGTTGAAGTTGCATTTTCTACCGGAAAAGTTAATGGTTGATTAGTGCGGTGACCCGGCATACCACTGCATGTTGTAGTATACAAGTCGTTGATATGATCTTTGCGAAGGGACTTCTTCACAATTTGCCATATCCCTCAGAGTGGTACAACAGAAACATTGCAGGTCATAACACTCCATACTTTATTACAAACATTGTCTTAACAAGTTGGTATTCTCACAGGTCCTATGAGAACACCCTAAGATACTACTTAAGGAGCTACATCAAAGTTGCTGTGGAACCTAGACAACGTTTATATAGTATCCCACATATTCCATATGTTACATATTAGGTAGATATATGCCGAAACGTACCGACGTAATTATATGATGCATGATGCCAACAAGCTATGGATGGCATATTCATGTTCATCATATTTTTCTGATCAATTTTCATATATAACACATTTTATTTCGAGTTAGCAATTAAAAGTTATTAGCAGATTAGTTTTTTTATTAGTTAAAATAGAAAAACAGGGTTTATTTATAGTAGAAAAGGACCTGAACGAAAGTTCGCATGTGAATATGGACTGCGGGTTGGTTTTAAACATGGGGTTATCGTGTGTGCTAGCGCCAGTGGACTCATGGGCCAGGGCTGAAAACTCAAGTGGGGTTTTATGTAAGATTTCGTATCCGGGATCGTATGGGGATTTTCACCGAGGGTTACTCTAGCGAAGGGGCTGACAGGGCGGGCCCAGCCACGCCGGCGCCCGCGCGGGCAAACCTTGCACGACATGCACCTGTGCCTCCGATGGCCGGGCGCGCTTCAGGAGGGGGCGGGTCACCGCGGCCGCGCTGGTGTGCGGGGAGCGTACATCAAGCCCCAGGCGCGAGGAAGGGGCGCTGTTTGCCGCGGCGCGGTCAGAAAGGCGCGGATGGGGACCACCGGAAGATGATCGGGCGGCGGGTTGCTGCGGAGGAGACGGCCGGCAGCAAGGTGAGAAGACGATAGAGAGGGAATTAGGAGGCGGGACAAGGTCGAGGAGATAGTCGCCACCGTGAAGCCCAAGGGAGTAGACTGGGACTTTGAGATTGCCTGCACTCTACCGCACTGACGATTTGGTCATGCCGAGGGGGGAACGAGGTTGTGACATCGATACAGGCGTCCCTGGTCGATTCCTTCCATCGGTTTGAAGAGGAGAGCGAGATGAGCCGCTGTGGTGTTGGCTTGGCGCGCGGCACATGAGACTGACGGCGACGACGAGGAGCTCACGGGCATGCTTGGCGTAGAAGAGGAAAAGAGGAGAGGGGGAAACAGAGGTGGCGGCGGCTTGAGGAGGGAAGAAGGCTAGGGTTCGGCGGAGGTCACGAGGCGCTTTAAAAGGGAGCAGGAGAGGGAGCAAAGTGAGGCGGGGCAAGTGAGCCGGTGGTGGAGGACCGAACACTCATGCTCCTCTCGTGAGGGAGAAGACTACGTTTAAAAAGAAGGCGTGACGAACGGGTACGGCTTGGTTTGGGCTGGGCCGAAAAGAGAGAGAGGAGAGGTGGGCCGCGCCGGTGGAGGAAGAGAGGCCTGTGGGAGAAGAAGAGGGGTTTTGTTTTATTTTAATTTGCATCTCCTTTTTCTTATTTGAAAAGCCGGTTTGAACACAAGACTCTAATTCAATTTGAATTCAAGCTTCGGGAGGAGAAGGAGGAGAATAAAATAATTAAAATAATAACTTTATTTGTTTTATAACTTTGGTTTTTAGGGTTTTGAATAAGCAAAGGAGAGAGGGTTATAAACCATATGAGAGGAAAAATAAAGTAGTTAGGGTTTATAAAATAAGTTTATGTTGTTAAAACATGGATGAGATGATGC